>NC_045794.1:6940438-7243469 GCF_009873245.2 Balaenoptera musculus | reverse complement strand
AATCACTTTTCAAAGTACAATACACCCAAAACCACACAGGTATAAAAATCATAAAGCTTAGAAACAGAAAGAAAGAGTTAATCTGGATCACAGGAGAGGGAATAAAAGATGACAAGACTGGCAGAACGAAAAACAGAACGAATTTACTAGCTGGGGCTGGATTTGGGCACCCAATATGTGTTCCCTTAGGATTTTGGGTAATTTGGCTGGCATCCACCTACATAGTTTGTCTGTACTCTATGCCAGGACTCAATCTAAAAGGTCACCCTCCAACTCCAATCCAGCTTCTCACTGTCTATCTAATTCTAGGCTCTCTCTTCCTTCCCTTTCCCCTCATTCTTCCCCAGACAGGGGTTGCTATGGGGATGGGATCACAGTAAGCCACCTGGTAAAGAAAAGCAGTGACAGAAGCAGAATGGGAGAGTACAGAGAGAAAAATAAAAGACTAAGGCAAAAGGAAAAGGCACAGACATAGATGAGACTTCAGACAGTCAAAAGAGGAACTGCAGGGACTCCCCTGGTGGCGCAGTGGTTAAGAATCCGCCTGCCAATGCAGGGGACACACGGGTTCGAGCCCTGGTCCAGGAAGATCCCACATACTGCAGAGCAACTAAGCCCGTGCGCCACAACTACTGAGCCTGCGCTCTAGAGCCCGCGAGCCACAACTACTGACCCGCATGCCACAACTACTGAAGCCCGCGTGCCTAGAGCCCGTGCTCTGCAACAAGACAAGCCACCACAATGAGAAGCCCGCGCACCACAATGAAGAGTAGCCCCTGCTCACTGCAACTAGAGAAAGCCTGTGTGCAGCAACGAAGACCAACACAGCCAAAAATAAATAAAAATAAAAATTAATAAATAAATAAGAGGAACTGCACAAGTGATAAGATACCATAAACAACTTACAGAAATGGATGGAGACATACAGCCCACAGTTAGAGGAACAGAGCAGAGGCACTAAGGCAACAGACATAAGCAAACCCAGGGACCTAAAATGTATGTAGAGACATGGAGGGGAAAGACACAGTCATGTCTTGAACCAGATCATGCAGGATTCTGGAGAAAATAGCTGCAGACAGAACTTTGCTAAGAACAGAGACAGTTCCTGGGAAGTGTTTATTTATTCTCATATGCCTCCATGAGTCATTTCAATTTCCAAGGAAGGGACCAGCAGGAGGTTATAAAGAGGATATGCTTACTTGCTTACTTCTGTATTGTTTTCCATTTCCTTTTCTGACATGTATGAAAAGGAACCTCCCAAAGACAAGCAAACGCTAAGGTCTTTCCCTTTGACATAACCCTTTTAGTCTCTTGACTGTTCCTCCGTCCATCTCCTCAATATCTGTATCTCAAAATTTCTACAGTTCCTCCTCTTTCTGGCTCCTTTGTCTTTTCTTTCCATTTCCCCAGGTTATAAGCCACAATCTTCAGGCTCCTTTTGTCTCTCTGATTCTCTTTTCCAATATCTCCCTGTACCTAAGGTCAAACTTGTCCCCATATCTTAGCCAGAAACTTTGCTCCTTCCAAATCCATTCTCTATTTTTGCCCATTAGCTGCATTCTTGGACCTCTCAATCTTTGGAGAAGAGAACATCTAATAAAAACAATAAGAAACAACAGTTTTCTAAATCTGAGAAGATTTTAATTTTTTTTAAAGGCAATTTTTAGAAAAATTAAAATATATACATACATATATGCCGAGAGAGCCTACAAAATCGCACAGCACTCTGCTGAACAGTGCAGAGCCCCCCACGTTCCTGCCGTCGGCTTGATTACAATTTGGTCCATGGAGGGGACCGGAAAAGAAAGTGCTTAAGGAAGTAAAAGAATTGAGAGACTTTATTCACGTGGAAACAATCCAGAAAGGCTTCTGAAGTTAGAATCTTCCAGAAGTTAGAATTTGGAATAGCTCTTGAAAGATGGGTAAGATAAGAGGTAGGCAGAGATTAGAGAAGGGCATCTCAGGAAGATGGGATGGCCTGGGCAAAGGAATGGTGCTAGGAAGTCTGTGCAGAGGATTGGGGAAGAGTGCTTTGTCCAATTTTGCTGAAGAGTAGGGTCCTTACAGGAATCTAGTAAGAGAGAACGCTTTTCTAAAAGCAAGTTCAGGCTCTGCTGCAGCAGTCTTTGAATACCAGACATGCTACTTTGAGTGTAAGCCCTTAGTTGAAGAATAAAGCAAAATCTTACTGCATTTTTTCCCTTTTTTACAGCACCAACATACCACTTGTACTCCAGAGACACCAAATGTGTCACTTTTATCTTACGTGCTTTGCCACAACTAAAATATAGTCTCCTCACTCTGTGCTTCTTCTAATTTCTCCTCTCCATTTCATCCCTCCACCCCAGCTCTGAACCCCAAACTCTGTTGCTTCATTTCATTATCCTATCCATTGTTTCAGCCAGAAGGCTTTCTGGATAGAAACCAACTTGGTACAGTGGCGGAAAGCGTTTTCTGCAAACAGTCTTCTCTCACGTATATTTTTAGAACAATGACAAGGTTGAAAGTCAGAAGACCCAGGTAGCTGCTCAGACTATGGCATTAACTTGCTGTGCTATACGCTATGCTAATAATTAGTTAAGTTGTTAAATCTGTATCTCAATTCTCTAATCCTAAAAGGTAGTCTTAAGGCTGAAGGGGAAGGACCCCAGCTGATTTACTCTCTGCCATCTCAAACACACTGTCTATACAAATACTTGGGGATTCATGCATACAGAGCAATTATTACCCCATGGAAGAAAGGAGATCAATTATGTAAATATTTTGACTACTAATTAGGTATGCACACATCATTTCTCTCTCAAACACACACTCGAAATTTCCAAATGTTTAGAAGTTTCCCTGGCTCATTTTTGTGCCTGGTACATGTAGACACATTCAATAAATATCTGAATGAATGAATGAATCTCTAGCTCTAAAACACAAAGGTACTGGGGAAGGCTTATTTTTTGCCACTAGATTCTGAGTGGTGTCACAGTTGCAATCTGAAAACTTAGAAGCATCTGAAAAGAGCTACCTAGTTGTTGTTTCTGGGTATGGCTAAAGAAAGAATTTATTGCTCCCCTTGCGCTTCAGAATTTCCATCAGCCTTTGCTCCTTTCAGGTACCCTGAGAGTGAAGCTATTTACCCCTGTCTCATTAGTTCCTCTTTGATCTTGACAGCTGCCATCAATACCAAGAAATAAAACAGCCCCAGGAAAAGACTGGAGCTGCTCCCAGCATGGAGCACATGCAGGAAAAAGCATTCCTCTTGGCCCCCACACCTCGGCCTCTAAGTACAGCCAGCGACAGGACAGTGCCTCTGCCTCCGCCTGTCTAGCAAACCAGTGAACATGTCTGCACAGCCACGTCCCAGAATAGCCGCATGCCTCATTGGGGCACCTGAAAGATAAGGAGAACAGAGCTTCTGGTTTAAGTTGTGTTGTATTTATCTAGTAGAAAAGCAGGATTGCTCCTCTTCTCAAGAAACATGACCTTACAGACGGAAAGAATGAGCAAAATACGGGGAAGAGAAAGTAAAGGCCAGAGAGGTCAGTGAGATAAACGAGAGCATGATTTTACTTTATTTATAATATTTATTTATTTATTTAGGCCACGCCTTGAGGCTTGCGGGATCTCAGTTCCCCAACCAGGGACTGAACCCGGGCCCTCGGCAGTGAAAGCACTGAATCCTAACCACTAGACCACCAGGGAACTCCCTGATTTTGCTTTAAATGAGAGCATATGAAAATAATGTCCAAATGTGATCACTGAACATTGTTAGTATTCTAAAAAGGATGGAGACTGAGAGCGGTGACAGAAAATTGGGGCTATGAAAACATTTTCTTAGGTGAAAAAAAGTTGTGCTTCAATATTGTCCCATTAAATTATAGAAAGATTATTAACAGATGGTTGGCATGAGATAAAGGGAGAGAGCAGTGATTAGTTGGAAGCAGAATTAATTCATTAAGTTTAAATTGTGTCGATTCTTTTCACATAGGTTTTATTAACCTTTTTTTTCAATGAGGTTAGTAAACAACATCAGGGGAATACCATGGTCCAGGGTTTGTAAATCTAGGTACTACTGGCATTTGGGGCCAATAACAGTTTGTTACTGGGGCTTGTCCTGTGCATTGTGGGAGGTTTTGCAGCATCCCTGGACCCTACCCACTAGATGTAGGTAGCATTCTCTTTGCCACAAGTCATAGCAACGAAATAAGTCTGCAGAAATTGCCAAATGTCCCTGGGGAGCAAAATCACTGCTAGTTGAGAACCAGTGCCCTAGACTGAGAAAATCTCTAAGAAGATCCTTTTGTAAAGGACTGAAATACCTTACCCATCTGGAAATCAACTATTTGAAAAACTCACTTATTTTGAATATAGATTAGAAAAACAAAGTAAGGAAAAAAAAAATTTCCCACTAGAGTTCAAAGCTTTACTCACAGAAGGGCTCAGGTGGGCCCTCTCAGAAAGCACATACTCTCCATTTTAAGTTATTATAAAATATTCCAAACATACAAAGCAAAATGTTAATATCTGATACAGAGCATAAGTTGGTTATTTGATTTTCAAATCAACAACAGATTAAGAGAAAATTAGAAGAAATGTTGTATGCCTCAGGCAGGGACCCTAACACATTAATGACAAGATAGAACACAGACAAATTATAAAAAGTGAACATATTTCTGAACAATAACAAATAAGAGGGAAAATAGTCCTACATTTTGGGTGTGTTATTCAGGTCACTTTAGTCCTTGGCATCCTTCTTTAAAAAGGATATGACCAGGATGTTGAAGAATCTGGAAGCAAGGTCCTGCAGAGCAGCTGGGGAAACTAAGATTATTAGCTTAGAGAATAAAAGACATTAGGAGAGAGCATGCTAATTTCCTTCAGACATTTGCTGTCTTTCCAAAAATATGTATTTTTCAGTAACCCCAGATGGAAATGGGCATCATATTTACACTACACTTATAATCATCTCAAAGTAATAGAAAGAACTTTCTGGTAATTAGAGCTATCCAACATAATAGGCTACCTTGAAAGGTAGTAAGTTTCTCACTGCTGACTTACTTCCTGATTTCCAGAGTCACAGATCTATAGCCTGTCTGATATCTCCATTTGAGTGGCCAAACGGCATCTCAAACCAAGCATAGCCAGAACAGAAGTACCGGTTTCTCTTCCAACCCCCCAGATCTTTTCCTTCCTTAGTCTTCTCCATCTAGTAGACATTATTACTATTCACCCTTTTGCCAAAGCCTAAACGCTAGGAGCTATGCAGGATTTCTCTCCCACCTCCCACATCTAATCCAACAGCAAGAACTGTCAGCTTTACCTCCAGAATCTACCCAGATTCCTTCCACTCTCCTATCTTCACTGCAGCACCCTTGTCAAAACCATCAAAATCTGTCATTTGATCTGCTGCAATAGTCTCTTAATCAGTCTTACTGATTTCATTCCTATTCTTCTACAACTCGTTCTTCACAGAAGTATCAAAACTGTACCTGGCCTCTACCTCTTTTTCCTGCCTTACTATCTATCACTATTCCCTTGATTCATTAAGCTCTAGCCATAGGAGGGTTGTTTTGTTTTGTTTTCCTGTCCCTCTATTATATCAAGTTCATTTCTGGCACAGGACTGCCTGGAGATGTCTTCACAAGCTCTTCAAATGTCTGACTCCTTCTTGTCATTTAAGTCTGAGCTCAAAGCCTCTTCCTCAAAGAGGTCTCCTTCACCAGGCTATCTATGTTGTCCTTCTACCCGCTCACCACTTATCACATTTCTGTTTTAATTTTTTTCATAGGTCTTATCACTATCTGGAAATATTTCTTTGGTTATTATCTGACCCCATTACAAAAGGGACCTTGTCTATCAACATTATTTGTCCCATATACTTAACATCTAGCAGGAGCCTGTACATACTAGACACTCAATTAGTATTTGTTGAGTAAATGAATAACCAAATAATAATATAGATAAACTGGATTATTGTTCCTCAATTTGGTAAAAACTTGGATTAGATGATTACAGATTGCTGAACATTATTAATATCTCAGTAAGATGGGTGATTATGAATTTATAATGGTACCATCCTCTTCCAGGTTGTGTTTTATTTTTTTTAGCATCCTGGGGGTAGTATCAAAGAAGGCTAAACCAATCCTGGGGATTTTTCAGGTGGGTAAAACACAAGGACTGTTAGGCAAGGGGCTCATTCAACCAAGCATTTACCTTTGGAGGGTTACGTACAGGAAATGACATCTCTCTGCAGAAGCAGTGCTCAAGGTGTTAGGGTGTGGAGAAAATATTGCATTCAGACAAATAAACCTTTTCCCAGCCTCTTCAAACCCTTGTTTTCCCCATTTACCCAGATGACCAGACTCCATGCTTTTTCAGAAAATGGATTTTGCTAATTTTCATTCCTTACCCTCACCTCACCTTTAATCCATTCCTTCTAGAATCCTGCCTATTTTAGAGGTTTCCAGCCTCTTCTCCATATTTTATCCCACCCATGCTTCAAGACACTGTTCTATCCATTATTCCTGTTTCTGCCTTAAATTTCTCACTTCCTGCTTATCTATCCCTGCTGCCAAGGGATTCTAAAGTACCACCATCCTGAAGCACTCTCATTCTTCCTATACCTCTACTTCCCATAAGGTACTCTGTCCTTCACTGTCAAAATCCTCCAAGGAGTGACCTACACTCTGTTTCTTTTTCTTTCCCACCCATTCAACATCAAATTATTTCAGAATGTCTAGTGGTCTCACAGAAGTTCAGCCCTCTATATGAAATTACATACCTACTACTAACAATATCTTTGGTGTGACTGGAATTCTTATTTATTTTATTGAAATAATGATTAATCCTCCTATGGCCACACCCTTGTGAGAAGGTAGCTTCTCCCTGAAAAAAGTGGACATTCCCATATCTAGAGAAAAGAGGTGGGTCCACAAAAAGAAAACCAGAACTCTTACACATAAGGAAACTTGAACTTCCTCCCTTAGACTTTGAGTTTAGATGTGTTTGAGGACCCTCCCAAGAGGTACAAGGTAACGCTGGCCTCTGACAAATGGAACTAGGCCAGGAGCTTCTCAGGAAGATAGCTCTGTAATGAACCACCTCGCTAAAAGTAAAACATCTATTACTCATAACTCTTGTAGTATTCTTTTTCTCTTCTTTTATCTCCTGGTCTTTAGAAAGTTTTGCTACAACATTCCGGGCTTATCTCAGCTGTGTTAAGTACTGGAGTATGGAGCCACAATCAAAGGAAAAGAGAAGCATTTGGCCTTCTTCGTGCTCCTTCCCTTAGGCTACCAAGATGGTAGTTATAGTCTTTAGCAATAATTTCCAAGGGACACATGTATTTTTCGCTTGAAGGTTCAAGCACTCTTCCCCACATTCCATTGCAACATCTCTATTGAAGATTCTTCAGCTGCAAAAAACAGGAATGACCTAACTGCAGAACCAGTGACCTCCTTGGCTATTATCCTAATCAAACTCTCTTCATCATTTAAATTGCTAATGAGCTCCCCAACCTCCCTCAGCATCCACACCATTCTCTAGGTAGCCTTCTCAACTTCTCTCATTCCTAAGTCTACTTCTTTTTCATTGATTCTTCCCCCTCAGTGACTATTAAATGTCAGGTTTATCTCTGACCAGATTCTCAGTTATCTCAACTTTTCCCACAGAAGAAGGGGACTTCCAAATCTATGGTTTTTCACTCCAAACATTCTTTTGAATTCCAAACCAAATGTACAATGGCCTGTCATGAATCTCCACATGAACATCTTGTAAGTATCTCAAGCTCAACATGCCTCAAACCAATCTTCCAAAGCTGCTTCTGCTCTTCCTCCTCTAGTTGATTTGCCCACACTGGTTAATGGCATTACTAGTTATCTAGTTCCCAAACAAAAATTTTTCACTCTTGTATCTCCTTCACCTTCCAGTTGTCAAGTCCTTTCAAGTCTGCTTTCAAAAAATGTCCCTCAATCCCTGAATAGTTATTGACAAAATCAAATCTTGTTTTGAAAAGATGCTGTTAACAATTGGCTATCCACAAGCATAAGAATGAAGTCAGATCCCTTCCTCACACCATAAATAAAAATTAACTCAAAATGGATAACAGATCTAAACGTAAACCTTTCCAACTTGAGTTAGAAAGAGCTTTTGTGATATGACATCATAAGTACAAGTAATAAAAGGAAAATTAGATTAATTGGACTTCATCAACATAAAAATTTTTGTGCTTCAAAGAATACCACCAAAAAAGTGAAAAGACAACCTATACAACATGAGCAAATATAACTCATATACCCGATAAAGGGCACATCCAGAATATGTAAGAATTTACAACTGAACAAAAAGACAATACAGTTAAAAAATGGACAAAGGACTTGAATAGACATGTCTCCAAAGAAGGTATACAAATGACCAATAAGCAAAGAACATGTTCAACATCTTTAGTCAATGAGGAAATGAAAATCAAGCTCATAATGAGATAGCACTTTACAGCCACTAGAATGCTGTAATAAAAAAAGATACATAATAAAAATTGTTGGTGAGGATATGAAGAAATTAGAACCCTCATACATTGCTTGCGGGTATGTAAGATGGTACAGTGCTTTGGAAATAGCTCGGTAGTTCCTCATAAAGTTAAACATAGAGTTACCGTATGACCTGGCAGTTTCACTCCAATATATATACCCAAGGGAACTGGAAGCCTATATCCACATAAAAACTTGAACAAGAATGTTCATAACAGCATTATTCATAATAGCCAAAAATGGAAAAAACCCAAATGTCCATCAACTGGTCAATGGATAAACAAATGCAGTAATAATCATCATACAATGAAACATTATTTGTTCATAGAAAGAAATGAAGTATTAATACATGCTACAACATGGATGAACCTTGAAACATCATGCTAAGTGACAGAAGCCAGTCACATTAGGTCACATATTTTATGATTCCATCCATGAAATGTCCACAACAGGCAAATCTGTAGACAGAAGTAGTTTACTGGTTACCAGAGGATGGAAGCAGTTAAAGAGGAATGCAGAATGACTGCTAATGGTTATGGGGCTTCTCGTGGGGGTGATAAAATGTTTTAAAATTGATTAATGGTTGCACATGTCTGTGAATATACTTAAAAACCCTTGAACTGTAACACTTCAAGTAGGTGAACTGTATATGCAAACTATATCTCAGTAAAGGTGTTATATTAAAAAAAAAAATCCCTCAAATCTGTCTTCTATTCCCCATGCTCATAGCCACTGCCTCAGTTTACAGTGAATAACTAACTGGTCTCATTTTCTTAAATTTCCTCAACATCTCCTCCCCACCCACCTATTGTACACCTCCATATAACTATAGTTGCCTTTTTAATACAGATCTGTTTTAAGCAAAGTATATAATATGTGAATTATAAAGGATAAAACTTATACTTCTAACCACATAAAATTAAAACTTTCTATTGTGATAAAACATCATCAAAATTTTTTCAAAGAAAAACTGGCAAAAACGTGTGAAAGCCATGACAAAGGCTTCATTTTCATAATATACAAAGAGAAAGGAACAATAAAATAAGAACCATACAGGGCTTCCCTGGTGGCGCAGTGGTTAAGAATCTGCTTGCCAATGCAGGGGATACGGGTTTGAGCCCTGGCCTGAGAAGATCCCACATGCTGTGAAGCAGCTAAGCCCGTGCGCCACAACTACTGAGCCTGCGCTCTAGAGCCCACGAGCCACAACTACTGAAGCCCGCGCGCCTAGAGCCCATGCTCCGCAACAAGAGAAGCCACAGCAGTGAGAAGCCTGTGCACCGCAACGAAGAGTAGCCCCCGCTCGCCGCAACTAGAGAAAGCCCGCGCAGCAACGAAGACCCAACGCAGCCAAAAATAAATAAATTTTAAAAAAACCCAAAAAACCGGACAATAAGAAAACTGAACAATAATGGACGAAAATAGGCCAAGCACAGGAACAAGCATTCAATTATGAAGGTCAGTAATGGTCAAAATGAAAGGATATCCAAACTAACAATAAAAGAAATAAAAAAAAAAAAAGATTTTTTTCTTCCTACAGAGATGGGCAAAAATTATGAAGATTGACAATACCCAGGCCTAGCTAAAGTTTTAGAAAATAGACACTTGGAGTGAATGTTAAATTGTTAACCTTTTTAGAAGGCAGCTTGACAATATCTATTGATATTTAAAATTTCATACTTTCTGATCCGTAATTTCTGCTTTGGAGGAATCCTACAAAATACTGGTACAGCATATACAGATAAAAATTGTACTTCTGGGCTTCCCTGGTGGCGCAGTGGTTGAGAACCTGCTTGCCAATGCAGGGGACACGGGTTCGATCCCTGGTCTGGGAAGATCCCACATGCCGCGGTGCCACTAATCCCGTGTGCCACAACTACTGAAGCCCGCGCGCCTAGAGCCCGTGCTTCGCAACAAAAGAAGCCACCGCAATGAGTAGTCCCCCGCAACGCAACTAGAGAAAGCCTGCACGCAGCAATGAAGACCCAACGCAGCCAAAAAAAAAAAAACAAAAGTTGTACTTTTATCACTGTAGCATGTTCACTACTCAGAAAGGCCTTTCCTAGTCATCCTTCCTATGTAGCTCCTTCTCTTGCAGTTGTTGGGGTTTTTTTGGCCGCTTGCAGGACCTTAGTTCCCCGACCAGGGATTGAATCCGCAACCTCGGCAGTGAGAGTCCAGAGTCCAGACGCCAGGGAATTCTCTGTTAATTTCTATTTTAAGTGTTTGCTGCTTCCTTCAATGCCCAGCTTGAGACCTACAGAAGAGTGGACTCTCCATAACTGTAGAATAAATCAATGATGTAGCTATTGATGAAATACTATGTAGTTGTTAAAAAGAATGAAATACAACTATATATATTGACTCGAAAACATGTCTAGGTATATAATTTTAAAATAATACATATGTTCATTATTAAAAAAAATTTAAATACACAAATCTAAAAAGTAAAAAGTTAAAGACATACACTGCATTCCTATTAAATTTCAAGATTAACCATTATTAAAAACTTTGGGGGCTTCCCTGGTGGCGCAGTGGTTGAGAATCTGCCTGCCAATGCAGGGGACACGGGTTCGAGCCCTGGTCTGGGAAGATCCCACATGCCACGGAGCAACTGGGCCCGTGAGCCACAATTACTGAGCCTGCGCGTCTGGAGCCTGTGCTCCGCAACAAGAGAGGCCGCGATGGTGAGAGGCCCGCGCACCGCGATGAGGAGTGGTCCCCACTTGCCGCAACTAGAGAAAGCCCTCGCACAGAAACGAAGACTCAACACAGTCATAAATAAATAAATAAATAAATAAAAAAGAACGTGAATTTCTTTAAAAAAAAAAAAAAAAAAGCAAACTGGGCTATTCATTAAAAAAAAAAACAAAACTTTGGGGGTGTGTATACACATATATGAACACACATGTTATATATGTACACATGTTATAGAATACATACGCATGCTCTGTTTGTATACATGTATAATTATTTATTTATTTATTTTAATAAGTCCTTGCCTACATTTAAAAAATTTTTTTAAATTTATTTTTGGCTGCGTTGGGTCTTCATTGCTACACGTGGGCTTTCTCTACTTGCGGCGAGCGGGGGTTACTCTTCGTTGAGGTGCGTGGGCTGTTCATTGCGGTGGCTTCTCTTGTGGCAGAGCACGGGCTCTAGGTGCGGGGGCTTCAGTAGTTGCAACACATGGGCTTAGTAGTTGTGGCACGTGGGCCCTAGAGCACACGGGCTTCAGTAGTTGTGGCGCGTGGGCTCAGTAGTTGCAGTGCATGGACTGGGCTCTAGGGTGCCTGGGCTTCAGTAGTTGTGGCTCGCAGGCTCAGTAGTTGTGGTGCACAGGCTTAGCTGCTCTGCGTCATGTGGGATTTTCCCAGACCAGGGATCGAATCTGTGTCCCCTGCATTGGCAGGCGGATTCTTAACCACTGCGCAGCCAGAGAAGTCCCCATGTACCATTTTAAAAAATGGTGTTATATAAATACATCATTTTAGAATTGTGATATTTTTTCACTCAACAATAAATCATGGGCATCGTTTTATATCAGTGCATTTGTCTGTAGATATGCTGTACTGTGGTCCATCAATATGGTAGGGAACACCATAAGTGACTGTCCATTTAGGTTGCTTTGCTATTACAAATAATGCTGCAGTAAACATCTCTGTGCAGTTATCCTTGTGAACTTCCGAGAGCATGTTGTAGGATAAATTTGTAAATATGGAATTCATAGTTCAAAGGTACATGTATTTTACAATTTTGAAAAGAATTACTACATTTCCCTTTCCTAAAGTACTAATTTTTATTTCTACCAGTTGTGTAAAGAGTATCTTCTTATATCCATCCAAAACAGAATTTTTTTAAAAAATAAATTTATTTATTTTATTTATTTATTTTAGGCTGCATTGGGTCTTCATTGCTGCGCGGGCTTTCTCTAGTTGCGGCGAGCGGGGGCTACTCTTCCTTGTGGTGCACGGGCTTCTCACTGTGGTGGCTTCTCTTGTTGCAGAGCATGGGCTCTAGCCGCACGGGCTTCAGTAGTTGTGGCACGCGGGCTCTAGAGCTCAGGCTCAGTAGTTGTGGCGCATAGGCTTAGCTGCTCCGCGGCATGTGGGATCTTCCCGGGCCAGGGCTCGAACCCGTGTCTCCTGCATTGGCAGGCGGATTCTTAACCAGTGCGCCACCAGGGAAGCCCCCAAAACAGAATATTGATCACCCTTTTTAATTTGTCCTATCTCCTAGGTAAAATAAGATATAATTTCTATGTGCATTATTATTGAAGTAGTAAAAATATGAGTACACATGCCTCACATTTTTGTTGTAGTTGATAATGTTGTGTGATCTGCCACCCCATAGAAGATACACAACATTACTTCAAAAAAGGCAGTGGTCAAAAGTATGGTTAGAATGATCTCATTCCTTATAAATAAACGAGTTATATATAAACACATACACACATGCACATGTGCACAGGAAAAAATATGGAGCATTACACCAAATGATTAACTCTAGTCAGTAAGATTATAGAGACCTTTCACTTTATCTGATATCTATTTTTCTGGAATAAACTTTAAAAAAAGAAAAAAGAATAAGTATACGTTGTTTTCAGTGAAAAATACTTTTAAACACAGATCTGATTATATCACTGCTGTGCTCCAAACTCTTCAATGATTTGTTGCCTACAGAAGAAAATTCACATTGATACAGGAAGCATTCAAGGCCTTACACAATTTCATTCACTCCTATCTAATCTGATCACACAAATTACCTCTTTACTCTTTTTATTGTGATTTTCTCTGCCTGAAATATGGTTATTTACCTTTTCTGCCTGTTGCCATATCTCCGAGGCCCAGCTCAAATGTCCGTCCACTTGCGTTCTTTCCAATCCTCAGGAACAATTAATTATGCTCTCCTGCGTGCTTACACAGTACCCCCCCTTTTTTTTTTACAGTTCTATTATAGGACTAACCATAATCTTATGTACTATAGTTGAGTGCACATATGAATTCCTTTAGAGTCCCTTTGTTTTCTTCCAGCGCTCAGAACAGGGCCTAGATTACCCAGATTGCAGTTCCAAGGGGGGAGAACAATAGGCAATGTCACTACAGAATATTAGACTTATGGGACTCATAAACTCCCATGGTGACACCACATAAGATTGTGCCAATTGTGTCTGCACACCCAAACTACCATTCACGTCACGGTTTATGCCAGTAGCGCCTTCCTTCCCCCAGCCCAGCTGTGCCTGATTTCCTGTCTTGCGTGGAGGACCTGAGGGAGAAATAAAAAATGCAAACAGGAGGAAGGGGTGTGGTATTGTCCAGAAGGTTTCCCCTTTGAGAAGGTAGGTTGAGAAAGACCTGAAGGCTCCGTGGTAGTTGCCCTGACAAAGTAGGAGGGAGGGAGATAGGAGAAAATTGTGTCCTAGGTTGAGGGGACAGAGTGAGAAAGGGCTGGAAGTTTGGACTATGGTGTGTTTGTGATCCTGCAAAAATGTCCACATGGCTGACCTGTAGGGGGCCAAGGGATGAGAAGAAGCTGGGAAGTAAGCAGGGATCGTATCACAAATGGCCTGATATGCCAGGCGAAAGAGTCTGGACTCTATTCTGAAGACCACAGAGAACCAGTAGGTTAAGTACCGTAAACACACGAACACAAATTTTAGAAAGATTACTGATTGTACTAAAACTAATTAGGAGCTTTCTATAATAGATGACAATGGCTTGAACTGAGGTACTGGCAGGGGGCTCAGAATATCAGGTATCAAAAGGACTTAAAAAGTACATTTAATGCAAACCTCTGTTCTCAAGGAAATTTCCTTGAGAGGCAGATCTTATGATTTTCTGTTTGATTTTATTTTTCCGAAAATACAGATGGGAAAATAAGACATAGAAATAGTTGTGACAAAGCAGGAAAAAAAAATACAAAACCTGTCCGTGGGGTATTCATTCAATAAACGTCTACTGATCAACTACTACATATTGGGTCCTAGGCACAATTCTCCGTATACCACAGAAAGACATATCACGGCTTAAAGCGACTGCTAAGCTTCAGGATATGTGCTATCTGATCATGGAGAAAGAGCATTTCTGAGTGCTGGGGGCCCTCCTTGTAGGATAAAATCTTTTAGAAAATATTTCAGCTATTTCTAAGTTTGTTTCTCTAGAACAGAGGCAAGGTTACATACTCATTAGATGATCAGGTGCTCCTCTTTAGCATTCCTCACCTTGAACTGGCTTTGGAAGGGTAACCTTAAGTTTATCCACTGCAAGAAGGCTGTGTGGATTGACCTTCCCTTCTCTTTCTCCTATGTTGGAAAGAACTATTCCTCCTCCAATTTGCCACAGTTTTTACCAAGGGGACTTCCCCACGTCTGGGGCACGTTTATTTTCATCTTGAACTGTTCCATATCACTTTCTCTCTCCTGCTTGGCTTTCGTCACCAACCCCGTGGAGCCATAGATAACACTTTACAATTTAAGAACAAAAGATATTTGGAATGTTAGGTACTCAGACAAGGAGAGATGTCTGGGACGGAGCATAAGCAGGAAAAGGGGAAAGGTGAGGTAGGTTGACATCTCCTGGCAGTAGATGCAGGAGTTCCCATCTCCAAAGACCTCTTATTGCCTGGAGACACTGGTTCTTGCTTAGGATTAAGTTAGGTTCTAGAAACTCTAAGAATTAGATCATCTCTAAGGTCCCTTCCAGTTTTAAAATTTTACAGTTCTCGTAGGATTTCCACAACATATCTTTTCACAAGGTCAACTGGTAAAGAGAACTAGATAATTCTTAATTAAAATTAGGATTGAGGACCTGAGACTCATAGATAAATCTGGAAATAGAAGTTACATTTCTGGGATCTCCTACAGTTTCTTCAGTAGATTCCTATAAAAGTTATCCAAAACATTAACAACCTTTTGCCTTTAACTTTTGGCCCCTCTTACAATCCAAACACCAGTAAAACAAGGAGTATTAGCTAGGGAATTTGTTTAAGTTGTGCAATGTGTTTTGAAGAAAGTAATTTATTTTTAATATGCGGGATAAAAGAAACAGAGTTGTCAGATCTAGCAAAAACAAAAAAATAAATAGAATGCCATTAAATTTGAATTTCAGGTAAACAATGAATAATTCTTTTAGTATAAATATGTCCCATGAAACGTTTGGGACATACCTATACCACAGAACTATTTCATGCAGCAGCTCTCAACAGAGGGAGCTAAAGTTCTGTTCCATCCCATGGGTTGTTAGGAGGATTAAATCAGAAAAAGTGGAGGAAGTGCCTAACACAATAAATAAAAGTTCTTTTTGCTTTCCCCTTAGGCTGAGGAATATGATATTGATAATTTTCAATCATCCATGTATAGACTGCAAAAAAGTTCAACCCCGGTCACCCTGCATACTTCTGGTTCATTTTTCCCTGCTGTCCATCTGTCTTAGCCACAGAAATGAAAAAAATGAAAAAATACTCAGTATTGGATGAAACATACTTAGAAAAGTAAATCTGCTAGTGGCTATTAAAAAGTCATAAATTATTGTGGTTTAGTCATACAATAGCTTCCATTAGCACAAAGAACTGGCTTTATATTGGGCAGCTTCAGATGTTAGAAAAATTTATGGTATAAAGTGAAAGGCCTATTCCCAACTGCATGACCTTGGTTGATCAGTAGAATGGTGACAGGCACGGACTTACTGGAAGGATTAAATAATATAAATTAAAGTTCTTTGAAAATTGTAGAGCACTAAGCTGTCACTGCGCTGAGTCCCACACAGTATAGGAAGTGAGGATTCCTTAACCAGAGGTCATGCAATGGCTCACCCCACAGGCAGACTTCCCTCAAAGGCATTGCTCTCTATACGCAGCTTGGGAAACCAGTGAGTATCATTTGCCTGGTACGTACCATAACTTCATCACTTTATCACTTCCCAGGATAACCCCTTAACTATCACTCTGGACGTATCCTTACATCCTCTTAAGACAGTTATGTCAATTCCAGTTCCTACGTATTTTCTGATGACCGCCCACCTCACCCTTGCTCCCCAAATGGTTTTATCAGCAATGTTGGGACGATAAGAAGAAATCTAAATAGGTCATGGGATATAACCCTTCTTCTTCTTCTTCTTCTTTTTTTTTTATAAATTTATTTATCTATTTATTTATTTTTGGCTGTGTTGGGTCTTCGTTTCTGTGCGAGGGCTTTCTCCGGTTGCGGCAAGTGGTGCGCGGGCCTCTCACTATCGCGGCCTCTCTTGTTGCCGAGCACAGGCTCCAGACGCGCAGGCTCAGTAGTTGTGGTGCACCGGCCCAGCTGCTCCGCGGCACGTGGGATCTTCCCAGACCAGGGCTCGAACCCGTGTCCCCTGCATTGGCAGGCAGATTCTCAACCACTGTGCCACCGGGGAAGACCCCACCCTTCTTCTCCTTGATGTGGCTGTGATGCCTTCCTTACCCTAAACACTTACCACTGTTCCTCCCGGTCCACAAACGCTCCTCTTCTTAAGACACCAGTCTAATAACAGGAAGTAGACTTTTTCTTAAGTTATAATTAATTAGCCGTATCATTTTGCACACAATTTTACTCTAGTAGCCTTCATACTGGGCTATCTTTTTCTTTTTTTAAGATGCATTAGCAACATCTCCCACCAGAATGGTACATTGGTTAGAGTTGATGAACCTACATAGTTTACATTAGAGTCTACTCTTGGTGGTGTACATTCTGCGTGTTTGGGCAAATGTGTAATGACTTGCAGCTAGCATTATGGTATCACAGAGTGTACTTTCACTGCCTCAGAAGTCCTCTATGCTCCACCTAGTTAGTCATCCCTACCTTTCCTCTCCACCCATTTTCAATAAAATAATTTTCCAAATCTTAAACTTTCATGAGTTTTCTTTGCTAAAATTGTTTTTCTTAAGAATGTGCCTGGGGGCTTCCCTGGTGGCGCAGCAGTTGAGAATCTGCCTGCCAATGCAGGAGACACAGGTTCGAGCCCTGGTCTGGGAAGATCCCACATGCCACGGAGCAGCTGGGCCCGTGAGCCACAATTACTGAGCCTGCGCGTCTGGAGCCTGTGCTCCGCAACAGGAGAGGCCGCGATGGTGAGAGGCCCGCGCACCGCGGTGAAGAGTGGCCCCCGCTTGCCACAACTAGAGAAAGCCCTCGCACAGAAACGAAGACCCAACACAGCCATAAATAAATAAAATAAATAAATAAATAAAAAGAGTAACTCAAAAAAAAAGAATGTGGCTGGTTTGTTCTTTTTTCTTTCCCATCTTTCTTTTCACTGCTTTCTCCTACTTTGTAAAAGAAAAGCTCATCTCTAACCCATCTTAAATTTTTACTATGGTGCAACGGGCACAACTTGGGAGCGTGTAGTTCCTGAGGGAGAGAGCTCTGACAGTCAATGCGGCATTGATGGCAACTGTTAAAGGGCGAAGCACCTTCCCAGTGCTACTCAGAGGATGCTTATCTGTGGATGGGCGACACCAGCATCTCCTGGGAGCTTGTCAGACGTGCAAATTTACAGCTCCGCTCCACACCTGCTGGGTCAGACTCTCTGAAGGGTAGGGCCAAGAAATCTGTCTTAACAATAACAAGCCTTCGAAGCGAATCTTAAATGTACTAAAGTTTTAGAAGCATCATCTGGTAAAGAAACCCTCAGCAAAGTTCCAGAGCATCTGTTTGTCTTAGAAGTGAGAAGTAAGATGGTTGACACGGGGACAGAAGTTAACATTTTTATTTGAAATAAGAAAGAAAGTCAGACTTTTTTCTGACAGAAAAGAAGTCTGACTTGGCTTACTGGTTTGCCCATGAGCAATGGCTTTGTCATTTAGTTGATAATTCCACATACTGCATGAGCTATGTCTGTATTCAAAGGTTTTTACCAAGGGCAAAAAAAAAAAAAAAAAGTCTACAAGGCCTGTGGGCTGGTTGTAGTTTAGGGGCAAGTGGAGCCTGAAATACAGCCGCTGCTCCTGTGTCACTGGCCAGCCCTGTTCCTCAGCCAGGAGGGGCACCTTTACTCTGCACAGCGGGACTGTCTCTAGAAAACTGTCCAATCTGCTTTTTCCCAAAGAGACCCTTTTTCCTAATTTGCACAAAGTTACCAGAAAAGCTAAAAATGGCCCCCAAAACATTCAAGACAGAAGAAATTAATACCTGAAAGTTATTTAAACATTAAAATAAATTATTTTAATCCCCTGCATTGGCAGGCGGATTCATAACCACTGCACCACCAGGGAAGCCCAAAATAAATTATTTTAGATGTCAACTTAAAAATGTGTGTGTGTGTGTGAGGTGGGGGGTACATAGTTTTTCAAAATTATTTTCTAAGTAAACAAGCCAAAAGGGAGATCACTGCTTCTTTCTTTCTGTGTTGCTCTGGCACCCACCCTCCACCCTAAATCTCTTCCTTTCTCTGTGGTTCTATATCTTATACCCCAACAAAACCTATCGTGTGAGGACTTCCCTGGTGGCGCAGTGGTTAAGAATCCAGTTCTTCCTTGGGGCTTCCCTGGTGGCGCAGTGGTTGAGAAACCGCCTGCCAATGCAGGGGACACGGGTTCGAGCCCTGGTCCAGGAAGATCCCACATACCGCGGAGCAACTAAGCCCGTGCGCCACAACTACTGAGCCTGTGCTCTAGAGCCCGCGAGCCACAACTGCTGAGCCCTCGCAGCACAACTACTGAAGCCTGTGTGCCTAGAGCCCGTGCTCTGCAACAAGAGAAGCCACTGCGATGAGAAGCCCGCGCACTGCAACGAAGAGCAGCCCCTGCTCGCCGCAACTAGAGAAAGCCTGCTCAGCAACAAAGACCCAACGCAGCCAAAAAAAAAAAAAAGGTTATCATGAACAGCTTCCTTTCCTTTTACCTTCTGCTTGATCTTTTGCCTAAATGTTCTCAACTTTATTCTCTTCTCTTGGGGGCTTTGCCGATTCATTGCTAGGACAGCACTCTCAGGCCTAACTAAATACACCAACCCATCACCAGCTCACCTCATCTGGACTCAGCTGGATTCTCATTTCCAGCCCCTGTGAACCCACAGGACCAGGAAGGGAGCCCCAAGGGCACACATCGCCACCTGGCGGCCAATTGCTAACCAGACCTGGCGACACCAGGACGCTCTCAGTGACACGGGGACAGGCCTGAAGGCAGATTGGCAAGAAGCACCAGTCGCGGATGGAACTGCCAGGGTTAGCTCCTTCTGCTTGGGTAACAGCATCTTCTCTGGCTGGAAACATCCTTCCAAATCTGTTTCTCTCAAAATTCACTTCATCTTTCATAGTCCAGTGTAAATGCCATGATCCCTTTTTCTGACCTTTCGAGTTAGAGGATCTCACTCCTCTACAAGTCCCAGAGTGGGGTCAGCATTTCATTATAAGTCAGGGAACTCCACATTGCCTAATCCGAACTATTTCTCCTCCTCTAGTGCCTCAAAGACTCAGGTCCTTTGAAGTACATGCCATCAGGATATTGCAATCTGCTGATCTCCTGGGCCACTTCCCCTCATTCACTGGAAATTTAAAAACCTGACTCATTCTCTTGGTTACACAACTCCTACTGTCCTCATTTCTAGTGACTTCGTCATCCTTGGAAACAATTCATCCCGTGCGCTGGCCTCAGTGTCTTATCCGCTCATTTCCAATCATCTTGTTTTCCAGCCCACCTTAGTCACTTATTCTCATGGTGACACCCTAGCCCTGGTTATTAGTAATAAATGCACTCCTTCCAAAACTTCTATTTCTTGCATCTCACACTGATTGTTACCGCCTCTTCAACAATTTCTGGACAGAAGTAGGATTTTTAAGCTATTGACTCTATCAAATTTTCACTGCCCATCATCCTTCTATCTTTACTTTCTATATCTCCCAACTTAAATTGTTTGATTCATCACTCTAAACACTCTTTTGCATAAACTTGCAACTCCCTAGCAGTTCTTTCCCTCCTGCTGTATTATTCCTTGGTAAAACCCCAACCCTTGTTAAATCCAGCTCTAATTACTCTGCTTGCTTGCATTCACTAACTTAATAAACATAACTGGAGAAAAATCCACAACCGTGCTAACTGGTCTCACATTAAATTAGATGATAAATCTCAAGTGGGCTCTCCCACTGCTCTGCAAAGCTTTATTTTCCCAAATCGATTCACTACCTGTTGTCCAAGAAAACAGTTTCACACTTTTTCCTCTCGACTCAAATTTCCAGGATCTCCTGTCCTTTTTCACACTTAGCTGATAATCTCATTTCTTATTTCTTTGAAAAACTAAAGAAATTTCTCATCTTCCTACTTCCCTACCAAATTGAATTTGACTGAATCAGTATCCACACACTCAGCTTGCTTCTTGTTGAAATAGACTGATTGTCTAACATCTCCTAAGGCTAGCCCATCCACCACAGAACTGGATCCCTGTACCTCTGACCTTACTCAAGAATTTTGTCCTAAAAGCATTTCCCTTATATCATCAAATTTTCCCTTTCTACCAGATCCATATCATGTCTCTTAACAACACTTTCCCTTAGATAAAGACAAACTTCAGAAAAGTAGATACTTCTGGCATGGTAAGAAGCTAGAGGAGAATCTTACAATACATACAAGACTCAATTTCTTAAGCAGGGGTGGGTATCAAGGTGTTCATTTGCGAAATTCTTGCCTTGTTCACAAAGACGATGCTGAAAGCGAAGGAAGCAGCACTGAAAGGCGTCCACACACTGCGCCTCTGAAGGCAACCCAATATCCCTGGAAGAGCGCCCCCCGGAGAAACGAGCTTGACCACTACGCCATCATCAAGCCCTCCTGACGTGGGTCAGCCATGAAGAAGACAGAAGACAACAACATACTTGTGTTCATTGTGGAGGTCAAGGCCAACAAGCACCAGATCAAACAGGCTGTGAAGAAGCTCTGTGACACTTACATGGCCCAAGGTCAACTCCCTGATCAGGCCTGATGGACAGAAGAAGGCATGTGTCCGACTGGCTCCTGATTATGATGCTTTAGAGGTTGCCAACAAAATTAGGATCATCTAACCTGAGTCTAGCTGATTAATTCTAAATATAAAATTTTTCACCATAAAAAATTCTTATAATACATCCATTCCTTCAGAGTAATGAAAGAAATAATTCTTCTCTTGACCTCAAGTCCCTTCTCAAGGTGAGCGCCCCTTTAATGTAAATTCCTCCAATTCCTCAAACCATTCTCTATTAAACCTACTCCAATTAGGCTTTTGTCCCTCCTGCTGTTTGAACGAATCCTATCAAGGTCATCATCGAACTCCATCTTATCAAATCCAAGGGTCAATTCTCTATCCTTCTAGCTTGACCACTCCAAAACATCTGACAAAACTCATCACTCTCTCCTTGTTCGAGTAAATTTCTTCCCTTGGCTTTTCATACACCAATTTGCTCTGGTTTCTCATTTATCTTACTGCCTTTTATCAGCATTTCTAAATGCTGTAATGTTCCCAAGGTTCAATCCTTAAGACACTTTTCTACACACACTCACTCCCTGGGTTCTCTCCTCCAGGCCCATGGTTTTAAATACCATTTACATGAAATCTCAGTCTCCAGTTGGACCTGGTCTTTCGGCTGTAGACTTGGATGTCTCCACATGGAGGGCTAATGAGAATCTCAAAGCCAGGAGTGCCCCAGGCTCCTGCTCACTCCTCTCCTAACTTGTTCTTCCTCCAATTTCCTACCTCAATTGCTTAAGCTAAAAATCGAGGAACTAATATTGACTTCCGTATTACGTTTGAACCCCATGCCCAATTCATTAGCAAGTCCTGCCTGTTGAATCTGACAGTTTTTACTACCCGTTACTACCACTGTTGCCCAAGTCACCGTCATCTCTACCAATACAACAGCCAATAACTGATCTCTCTGCTTCTACGTTTGCCCCCTACAGTCCATTCTCCCACTCACAGAAACAGTGATCTCTTAAAAACATAAATCTGCACTTATTTGTCCCCTGGTCAGAATCCTTCCAACATATTTAGAAAAAAAAATGTAAGCATCTCATCATGGACTACCGGGCACTATGTGATCTGCTCTGGGCTGTCTCCCCACCTCACTTCCTGCCACTCTTCTCCCGGATGCACCACACTCCTTCCCTGCTGTTCTTTGAATGCATGGGCCAAATGCAGCCTACCCCGTTTTTGATTGTCGTTAATTTTTTTTTTCTTAACTTTTTGAGATAATTATAGATTCAAAGGTAGTTAGAAATAATACAGAAATCCCATATGTTCCTCACCCAGTTTCCCCTAATGGCAACATCTTGCATAACACAGTCACCATATCACAACCAGGGAATTGATATTGATAAGTCTACTCACCTTATTCAGATTTTGCCAGTTTTACATACACTCACTTATGTGTGTGTGTTTAGTTCTATGTAATTTTATCACTTGTGTAAATTCTTATGACCACCATCCCAGTCAAGATACAAAATATCAGTAGTTCTATCAGAAGGATACCTCCGAAAAGAAGGAGAAGGAGAAGGCAAAGGAGGAGGAGGAGGAGAAGGAGAAGTATCCCTCGTGCTTCTTTTTATAGCCAGTCATCTCTGGCCTCGAGTCCCAACCAGTGGCAACCATTAATCTGTCTTCCATCTCTATAATTTTGCCATTTAAAAATGTATATATAAAGAAAAACAAATAAAAGAAAACAATGTATCTAAATGGGACTATTTTAGTTTGGGCTGCCATAACAGAGTAGTATAGACCGGGTGACTTAAACAACATTTATTGCTCACAGTTCTGAAGGCTGGAAGTCCAGGATCAAGGTGCTAGCATGGTTGGATTCTAGTTAAGGTCCTTTTCCTGGTTTCCAGACAGGCATCTTCTCACTGTGTCCTCACACAGCAGAGGAAGACTGAGCTAGTTCTCTGGCTTCTTATTTATTTATTTATTTATTTATGGCTGCTTTGGGTCTTCGTTGCTGAGCACGGGCTTTCTCTAGTTGCGGCGAGTGGGGGCTACCCTTCGTTGCGGTGTGCGGGCTTCTCATTGCGGTGGCTTCTCTTGTTGCAGAGCACAGGCTCTAGGCGCACGGGCTTCAGTAGTTGTGGCTCGTGGGCTCTAGAGCGCAGGCTCAGTAGTTGTGGCACACGGGCTTAGTTGCTCTGCGGCATGTGGGATCTTCCCGGACCAGGGCTCGAACCCATGTCCCCTGCATTGGCAGGCGGATTCTTAACCACTGTGTCACCATGGAAGTCCGGCTGGCTTCTTTTTATAAAGACACTCATCCCACCCATAAAGGTTCCATCCTCATGACCTAATTACCTACCAAAGTCCCCATCTTCAAATACCATCACATTGGGGATTAGATTTCAACTTATGAGTTTTGAGGGAACACAAACATTCAGTCCATAACGAGATCACATAACATGTAACCTTTTGAGTTTGCTTCTTTTCACGTGGCATAATTTCCTTGAGATCCATCCAAGTTGTTGTATGTATCAGTAGTTTGTTCCTTTTTATTGCTGAGTAGTATCCTATGGTAGGAATGTACCATAGTTTGTTAACCTTTCATCTGTTCAAGGACAATTAGGTTGTTTCTAGTTTTTGGCTCTGACAAATAAAGCTGCTATAAACCTTCAAGTACAGGTTTTTTATGATTATGTTTTTATTTCTCTGGGATAAATGCCCAAGAGTGCAATTGCTGGGTGATATGGTAAGTGCATGTTTAGTCTTGTAAGAAACTGTCATATTCTATACCAGAGTCGTTGCACCATTTTATACTTTCACCAGTAATGTATGAAGGATCCAGCTTTTCTGCATGCTCGCCAGAAAATGGTGTTATTATTTTTCATTTTAGCCATTCTGAAAGGCACGTAGTTATACCTTATTGTGGCTTTAATTTGCATTTCCCTAGTGGCTAATGATGTTGAGCATCCTTTCATGTGCTTATTTGTCATCTGTATAATTTCTTCAGTGAAATGTCTGCTCAATGTCTTTTGCCCATTTTATTAACTTGATTTTTTTTAATAACAGCTTTATTGAGATATAACTCACATATTATACAATTCACCATTTAAAGTGTACAATTCAGTGGTTTTTAGTATATTCACAAGGTTGTGCAACCACCGTCATAATTAATTGTAGAACACTTTCATCACCCCCAAAAGAAAATCCTTACCCGTTAGCAGTCACTCTCTGATTTCCCCCAAACTCCCAGGCCCAGGCAACCACTAGTCTACTATTTATCTTTATGGATTTGCCTACTCTAGACATGTCATATAAATGAAATCATATAATATGTGGTCTTTTGTGACTGGCTTCTTCTGCTTAGTACAATATAATGTTTTCAAGATTCATCCATGTTGTAGCATGTATCAGTACTCTATTTCTTTTTATTGTTAAATAATATTCCATTTTAGAGAATTCCCTGCTGGTCCAGTGGTCAGGACTCGGCGCTTCCACTGCCGAGGGCTGGAGTTTGATCCCTGGTTGGTGAACTAAGATCCCACAAGCCACGCGGTACAGCCAAAAAAAAAAAAAAAAAAAAATCCATTTTATTGGACATACCACATTTCATTTATCCGAGTATCAGTGGATAGACATTTGGGTTGTTTCCACTATTATGAATAATGCTGCTATGAGCACTCAAGTCAAGTTTTTGTGTCGACATATGTTTTCATTTCTCTTGGGTACACCTAGGAGTGGAATTTCTGGGTTGTAGGGTAATTCTATGTTTAATTTTTTGAGAAACTGCCAGCTGTACCATTTTACATTCCTACCAGCACTGTATCAGGGTTTCGATTTCTCCACACCCTTGCCAAAACATTCCAGTATCTGTATTTTCAATTATAGACAACCTGGTGAGTGTGAGGTAATATCTCATTGTGATTTCCGATGTGCATTTATTTCTCTAATGGCTAATGATACTGGGCATCATTTCATGTGCTTATTGGCCATTTTTATATCTTCTTCTGAGAAATGTCTACACAGATCCTTTGGCCATTTAAAAAATTGGGTTATTTGTCTTTTTATTATTGTATTGTAATAGTTTTTATATATTCTAGATACAAGTCCCTTATTATATACATGATTTGCCAAAATTATCTCCCATTCTGTGGGTTGCCTTTTCATTTTTTTTTTTTTTAAAGTAAATGTGTTTTTAAAAACTTTTAATTACAGCATTTTTTCACCCTTTTTAGATCAGCTCAAAACAGCATCAGTTCTTGCATAAGGGCTTCAGAGATCTTAGGTTAAAGGAACAAAGAAGTCAGTATTATTCTTTTTTTTTTTAATGAATTAATTTATTTACTTATCTTTGGCTGCGTTGGGTCTTTGTTGCTGCGCACGGGCTTTCTCTAGTTTCGGAGAGCACGGGCTACTCTTCGTTGTGGAGCACGGGCTTCTCATTGCGGTGGCTTCTCTTGTTGCGGAGCACGGTCTCTAGAGCGCAGGTTCAGTAGTTGTGGTGCACGGGCTTAGTTGCTCCGCGGCATGTGGGATCTTCCTGGACCAGGAATTGAACCCATGTCCCCTGCATTGGCAGGCAGATTCCCAACCACTGCGCCACCAGGGAAGCCCCTCTTTTCACTTTCTTGATGGTGTCCTTTGACGTCCAAAAGTTTTTAATCTTGATTATGTCCAACATATCTATTTTTTTCATTTGCTACTCATACTTTTGGTGTCATATCTAAGAAACCGTTGCCTAATCCAAGACCATAAATGTTTATGTGTCCTTCTAAGAGTTCTATGGTTTTAGCTCTTACACTTAGGTCTTTGATCCATTTTGAGTTCCTTTTTGTATATGGTATGAGGTAAGGGTCTAACTTCACTCTTCTGCATGTGGCTACCCAGTTGACCCTGTAACATTTGTTGAAAACACTATTCTTCCCCATTGAATGGTCTTGCCATCCTTGTTGAAAAATCAGTTGAACACAGATGCATGGGATTTATTTCAGTACTCTCAATTCTATTCCATTGATCTATATGTCTAACCTTATGCTAATACCACACTGTCTTGATTATAGTTTTCTGTTGAGTTTTGTTGAAAGGGCTTTTTATTTTCTAGATGCAAGTCCTTTGTCAATATGTGCTTTGCAAATATTTTTTCTGTGGCCTATCTTTTCACTATCTTTATAGGGTCTTTTGCAGAGCAAAAGCTTTTAATTTTAGTGAGGCCCTATCGATCGATCTATCTATCTATCTATCTATCTATCTATCTATCTATCTATCTATCTAGGCCTGTGCTTTTGATGTCAAGCCTCTGCCTGATTTTGTAAATAAAGTTTCATTGTAACACACCATGCCTACCTCCTTACATAATGTCTGTGGCTGCCTTAGTAGCCGTGTTGAATAGTTGTAACAGAGACCACATGGCCCACAAAGCCTAAAACAGTTACTATCTGGCTCTTTACAGAAGAGGTTCTTGACCCGCTGCTCTAATCTGCTAAACCTTTACACTCCAGGGCCATTACACACTCCCTCTGTCTGAAACACTCTTTCCTTGGATCTCCTTCTCACGGCTGGCTCTCTAGTGTTATTCTGGTTTCTGCTCAAATTTACCTTAGAGAGGCCTTCCATGACCATATTACTTAGAATACGCAACCCTCCCCATCATTCCACCATCTACTCCCTTACTTTATTTTTCTTCATAGAATTTATCACTTCCTTCACTAGAATAAGCTCCATGAGGGCAGTCTCAGGCACCAACAGTGCCTGTCATATAATATCACTCAAGAAATACTTGAATAAATGAGTCACAGAGAACTATGTGGAAACCACGTCTTTCCAGGAAAAATAATTCTACTGATATTTATTACTCCATAAACTATTTTGTTAGAGGAACAATACTTGAATGAAAGAACAATAGGTCTGATTCCCTTCATGAACTGTATAATGATGTTTTTGTGTCATTTTACCTCCATGGCATTCCCTAACACATCGAGCTAAAGAGTTACATACGGCTGGAGAGCAAGGACGTTTGAAAGTCTTTACATTTGTTTTCTAACTCTGTATTCCTTCCTGATCTCTGCCTGAACTGAAATTCAATGGGTTGATAATAATGTAGGTTATCTTTTTCACACTACAATTGATTTCTCCTGATTGCTCTTGAATTCTGAACCTCTTGATCTGTCTGCAGGGGAACAATGTAGAACAGAGGAAAGGAAAGAGAGCTTTGGCATAAAGATACTGGTCACAGGCCAGCTCTAGCACTAGTTATGTGACCTTAAAAACATATCTCAAGATCTTAAACCTTGTTTTCAGATAGTAACATCTGCTTCACGAATAAATGTATGTAAATAATAATTAATTCCCAATTATTTAACATCTTCTATATGCCAATGTGAGATTATATACATATTTGTCCCCGGTTCCTGGCATAGACCTCTTAAAACCCTTGTAATTTCCTAAGTCATAAGAACACTGGGAACATCTCTCATTCTAATAATTGTCTTTGACCAGGTCCCTGATGCAGGGCTCCTAAAACCCTTGTAAATTCCTAAGTGATAAGAGCACTAGGATCCTCTTTTGCTCTGATGAGGTGACTGTGGGTGGGCTCCTGGATGGCTCAAGGATGGGGGTTGGTCACCAGCAAGACCAAACCATGATTAGAAGCTTGGAATTATCAGCCCACCCCTCATCCTCCAGAGACGGGAGAGGGGTTGGAAATGGAGTTAATAATTGATCGTGTCTATGCGAGGAAGCCTCCATAAAATCCCAATAGTAGGTTTGGAGAGTTTTCAGGTTGGTAAACACATCACACTGGGAGGGTGACGCACCTCAGCTCCATGGGGACGGAAGCTCCTATGTTCAGGACCCTCCCAGACCCTGCCCTATGTATTTCTTTATCTGGTTGTTCATCTGTATCCTTTATCATATCTTTTCATAAACTGGTAGACATAAGTGTTTCCCTGGGGTCTGTGATCCATTTTAGCAAATTAATGGAACCCAAGGAGGGGGTCATTGTAACCTCTGATCTATAGCTGGTTGGTCAGAAGCACAGGTGATAACCTGGGTTTGCAACCAGTGTCTGAGGTATGTGTGTATGGGGGCCGGGACAGCAGCAGTCTTGTGGGACTGAGACCTTTGCTTGTGGGATCTGGTTAGATAGTGTCAGAATTGAGTTAAATTTTAGGACATCCAGTTGGAGCCACAGAGAATTGCTTCGTGTGCAGAAAAACTGAGATTTTTTCCTTTACAGCCAAATACTTTGCTAAGTGCTAAGAATATATTATCTAATTTAATTGTCACAATAATCAGCAAAGATCGATGTCATCCAAAGAGTTAATTATAGTGTCTGGCTAATACGTATGAAATAGGACAAACTTTCACAGCCATTTGCATCTGGCTATGTCAAAATGGCCTTGTCAAAAGTAAAATCACTGTTTTTTTGTTTTTTGTCTTTGTTGGGCTATAGTTGATGTAAAATCACTGTTTTTAATGCCAGTAACAACAGCAAAAACTATCTTAAACCTTTGCTTATCCTTAATTCCCACTAAAATTCAGGGGACTCTGTCCTTTAATTTCTCTATTATTGAGATGTTTCACAGGCACGTACTTCTTTTTTAATAAAACAACCACCACAACGACGATATATGATTTCTTAATAATGATAAGGTTGGCATAATTAGGAAGCCCACAAATTACAGAGGTAGACTACCCTATGATTTTTGAAATGGAAAAACACAGTAGTATCCAATCTTAAATAGTCAAATCTAATTATTAATTATGCAGCAGGGGGAGCTTGGTGGGAGCTGGGGTGGGCGGGGGCACAGTGGCTTTGCTCACCATTGGTAAAGGGGTGAACACATTTTAAAAAAGGATCACTCCTTGATTTCTGTGTGTCACACCTTGTCCTCACAGTGTTTCCACCAATGTCTTTCCAAAATAGCCTTAACAACTATCATGTAAACGTACCATCTTTAAAAATGTATTGACTTTTTAGATTTTCCAAAAGATGCGATGTTTTGGAAAATGTGCTACGGAAGAGCAATTGCCCGCCCTGTTCTTCCCCCAGCTCTGCTTTCCTTAGTTTGATCAATAAAAAATTTGGGAAAGAATCTGGCAGTCTGATAAGACCGCCATTCAAGATTCCAGTGAATTCCCTGAGAACGAGCTTATTTGAAGTCTTTCTGGATATGATCACATGGGCTAAACCCTTTGCTTCAGGCAATATGTGATTTAGTCACCAGATGAGGCCTACCCAGTCCCCATCCCAGGCCAAAGGGTCATAAATTCTTTAATATCTTTTTGTGACTCTTCATCACAGTGCTTTGCAAGTAATATGACTCAGTAACACTTTAGAGTCTGCTCTATAAGAACAGTTCTTATCATGGTGCAAATTCAGCTATGATTCTTCACACCTATATAGTCATGGCAGTTTTTAAGGAAATTCCCTCTCGTCCAATTGTGTATAATTTTACTGAGGCCTGTTTGCAATTACAATGCTGAACATGGACATTTTATCATTTTGATTATTCTTGATGTTAAAGCACAAAATGCCACAAATGGCAAATACTAATTAATTGTGAATAAAAATAATATGGGAATGTACCAAGTCTATTGGCTGCAATAGTCTCTCCCACCACCACTTATGTAGGTCCACATTAATAAGACAACAAAAGTTTAGAGAGATGACAGGTATTGAGATTACAAACATAACCATGACAAAACAAGCTAATACCAATCTGACATAAATTCTTAATACTCACATCCTGTTTGTTGCTCTCCATCTCTCTGCCTTACTAAGAATTGACTCACCCTCCAATTCTTCTTTAAGGTACTGCTTCCTGTAAATTGTAATTGGCTAGTTATTTATTTGCTTTATCTACTTAAGCTCCTTGAGAGATTGAGGCTGTGACAGCCCCCCGACCCACTGGCACACCAATAAGTACTTGTGGAAGTAGGTGAAACCTCATATAATTCTAGTGTCTTAGATTAACTCAATTCTGGGGTCCTCAACAAAGCTCTTTCCACTTGTTCAGTAGCCAGTGGGAAGAATTTTATCAAGTAAAGGGAGAGAAAACGGAAAGAGCTGCATATGGTGCAAAATGGAACCTCTACATTTTGAGTCATTGCTCTGTCACGAACTAGCACAGTTTCCCCATCAGCAAAAGGAGCAGGGATTAGGTGAACTTGCTGTCATAAAATTCTGTGATTTAATGGGGCTTATTTTGCCATGTAAAATTAATAAAATATTTGAAATAAACCACCTCCTCACAGCTTCACCTGAGCCTAAACAGCATCAGTGAGCTGCAGTGGAGTCAGAAATCAGGACTCTGCTTAACCAGTTATCAAGTCCGAGTGTTTCCTCCTTGACCAGCTCTCCTGACTTGGATGCATAGTTGGGGATCAGCTGAGATGTATGGTGAAACACTAGTATTATCTCCTGAGTTGATTAGGAGGAAGGGGAGAATTAGGACAGACCATTCCTTTGACTATTCCACAGCCTCCTTATTACCCTTTCCTTTTCATTTCTCTCTGCAGCCCCTGCCCCCCAGTGTCTCTCCTTTCCTCTGTCTGCTAGCTCTTGGCTTCCAGGTCATCATCATTCGGGGAAAAAATAAAAACCAAAAAACTCTACAACTCTTCTAACTCAAATAAATATACTTTTCTTTAAAAGTAAGGTGCTATACTTGCAGTGAATGAATGAATGAGCCATAATTTTCTAAGGAAATTCCAATTTTCATCTTTCAAAAACCTACAGAGCTATCATTTGCATAGCACTTAAACTCCTGGTGTATCTTTCAAGGCCAGCACAGTTCCCTTTGCCTGGATGGTTTTTCTACGGCTCTCACTTTCTTCAGGTCTTTGGTCAAAAGACACTTCCTCAGACCCATTCCTTCCCCCACCCGCAAGTGAATATGCCAGTCCCTTCCCCATTTCTTACTACATATTTTCTTCATAAGACTTATCACTGTCTGGCATTTTATTACACATCCACGCATTTTCTTGTCTAACCCTTCCTTAGAGTATAAACTCCAGGAGGGCAGGGCCATTGTCCACGTCGTTCACCGTGAGGTCTCCAGCACCTGGAGCAGGGCTCGGACACGGTAGGTGCTCAGGAAATAACAAATATTCTCTCCAGTACTCTGAGGCTACTTGCTAGTTTCTCCAGAGCCCCAGGACCCCCTTCTCCCTTAGTGCCGCCCAACCGTGAGTCACCACCCACCTCTACCCGAGCCCAGCTCGGAAGCTCGTCCTCCCGCCTGCCAGCCACAGGCACAGCGCTGCGCACCCACCACCCGGACCAGGCAACTGCGGTTGGGCCCGGCGGCTCCGCTCAACCGCCCATCTCCGGGGTCACCCACGCCGCTCCGCTGGTCCCAGGAGGCCACGCCCGGGGGTGACAGCGATGCCGCCACTGCGCTTCCGCCCGCCCGGCTGCGCGGCCGTTAGGACCTCCGCGCAGCTACGAGATGCCCAGGATTCTGTTTTGAACGGTCCGTTGCTGTGGGAGGAAAACGTGACTCGTGGGTCCGGCTGCCTCCGTTAAGCAGGACGCAGGCAGCCACCCGCGGCGTGACCCCCCAACCGCGGCCCCAGTCCTACTTCTCACCTTGGCGCCAAACTGACCAGCCGGGCCGCAGCCCACCCCGCTCCCACCTGGCGCCCCGGCGTCTTCGAGGAGAGAGCGGGGAACCCTTTACGGGGAAACGACTCTGGGCCCCACCATCCTTAATGCCGCCGTTAAGAGGGTGTTAACATTTCTGCTTTAAGAGATACCGGTTCCCTCTCAGCGCCTCCGCGCCCGGGGGGTGGTGCCCTCAGACAACTGCGGGGTGGGCCGGGGTCGAGGCTGAGAAGGCAGAGGGCAATTTCTAGTGGTTCTTTTGGACCCGGTGGCTCTTTTCTAATGAAAAGCCCCAAATGTCTTTCCTTCCACCTCCTGGAAAGAACTCTTTAAAATTTGGGGTTAGACGGCTTCCCTGGTGGCGCAGTGGTTGAGAATCTGCCTGCCAATGCAGGAGACCGGGTTCGAGCCCTGGTCTGGGAAGATCCCACATGCCGCGTAGCAACTGGGCCCGTGAGCCACAATTACTGAGCCTGCGCGTCTGGAACCTGTGCTCCACAACAAGAGAGGCCGCGATAGTGAGAGGCCCGCGCACCGCGATGAAGAGTGGCCCCCACTTGCCGCAACTAGAGAAAGCCCTCGCACAGAAACGAAGACCCAACACAACCATAAATAAGTAAATAATAAAAAAAAAAAAATTGGGGGTTAGAAGTAATAAAGGTCGTCCCGCGCTGCCTCGTGGGTGCTGTCCGGGGAGGGGTTGGTGGGCAAGAGAGGGACCGGTGCTTTGGAGAGATTGTTCTCCCCCTTGTCCCCTAGCTAACTTGGAATTATTTGGAGCCTCATAGTGATAGCATGGCCTTTAGCAAGGGCTGAAGCAGTAGTGACAAGGTTTTTTTAAAAAATGTCTGCATTACACTTCTCAAAAGGGAATATTCCCAGTGAGCAATAAACTCAGGAAAAAGGTGTGCAACTGAATTGGTCATATCAGGCAACTCCAAATTAAAACCACAGGAGATGCTACCGTACACCCACCAGGATGGTTAAAATGAAGGAGGAGGAAAAGGAAAGAGAGAGAGAATGCCAAATACGGGAGACCAGAACTTTCATACGCGGTTAAGTTGATAAACTGGCGCACTTTGGAAAATATTTAGCAATATTTATTAAAACAGAACATATGTATATAATGGAATGTTACTCAGCCATAAAAAAGAATGAAACAATGCCATTTGCAGCAACATGGATGGACCTGGAGATTATCATATTAAGTGAGGTAAGTCAGAGAAGGATAAATATTATATGATATCACTTACATGTGGAATCTTAATAAAATGATAGAAATGAACTTGTTTACGAAACAGAAATAGACTCACAGACATAGAAAACAAACTTGTGGTTACCAAAGGGGGAAGTGGGGGGGGATAAACTAGGAGTTTAGGATTAACATATACACACTACTATATATAAAATAGATAAACAACAAGGACCTACTGTATAGCACAGGGAACTATACTCAATATCTTGTAATAACTTATAATGGAAAAGAATCTAAAAAAAATATGTATGTATACTGAATCACTTTGCTCTACACCAGAAACACAACATTCTTCAATAAGAAACACAACTATACTTCAGTAAAAATTATTTTAAAAAAACCAAACAGAACATATGCCTGCCCTATGACCGAACAATTCCACCCCTAGATACATACTCAATAGAAATGCATACACACGTTCATCAAAAAATAGATATTAGAATGTTCATCTCAGCAGTATTCATAACAATGCCAGACTGGAAATAATCCAAATGTCCTTTAAGAGAAGAATGAATAATTACATTGTGTTATATCCACACAATGGAATATTATACAGCAATGAGAGTGAATGTGCTACAGCAACCTGCAATTATATGGATGAATCTCACAAATTTGAGTGGAAGAAACCAGGTGCAAAAGAGGACATATCGAATGATTCCATTTATATAAAGGTTCAAAAACAGGCAAAACTAAGCTGTGGTGTCATAAATCTAAATCTGTGGTTATCCTTTGGGGGGTTGTGACTGGGAGGGGACACCAGGACTTCTGGGGTGTGTTCTGTGATTTTGTCGGGGTGCTGTTAACTTTGTAAAAACAATAATCGAACTGAGCATTTTTCCATGTGTTTTACTTAAAAATGTTTTTAATTAAGAAAAAAAAAGGGACTTCCCTGGTGGCGCAGTGGTTAAGAATCCGCCTGCCAATGTAGGGGACACAGGTTCGAGCCCTGGTCCGGGAAGATCCCACATGCTGCGGAGCAACTAAGCCCGTGCGCCACAACTACTGAGCCTGCGTGCTGCAACTACTGAAGCCCACGCGCCTGGAGCCTGTGCTCTGCAACAAGAAAAACTACTGCAATGGGAAGCCTGCGCACCTCAACGAAGAGTAGCCCCCGCTCGCCGCAACTAGAGAAAGCCCATGCGCAGCAACGAAGACCCAACAGATCCAAAAATAAATAAATAAAATAAATTTATTAAAAAAAGAAAAAAAAGCCTTAACTATTATTAATTTGTCCAAGTTCTCCTCTATTCAATTCAACATACATTCATTTTATAGTCACTATATTAGTAAATAAGGCACTAGGAGGCACTGTGGAGTCCTGGAAAGATGTCTCTGCCTCCCAGGAGTACATCATCTAGGAGGTGTTACAAATAAAAGTCATTCCTTGGGCGTAGTCTTTAATACTATACTAACTGTTAGGGAAGTCCAAAATAATTACCTTGAAGAAAGTTGGGGAAAAGAATAGGCATCTATGCAGCGTTTCTGAGTCAGAAGGGATCTTAAGAGGCTCATAATTTCTCGTGGGCAGGGACCAGGGTGATCAACTGTCTCACTTTCCCCAGGACTCAGGGGTTTCTCACAACAGGGGACTTTTAGCACTAAACCCAAGATGGTCTTGGGCAAGCTGGTATGGATGCACACTCTAGCAGGGGCTGAGCCTGATTCATCTTTGAACTTGTTGAAGTTTCCAACATAAAGTCTGGGACATAGAAGTTGATTAATAAGCTCAATGAATATTTGTAGAAATGGGGGAAAATGGTAACAGAAATAAAGGCACCTGTTTAGGTGATGCCAGTTGTTTTTTGGGAGCCGGAATTGTGCAAAATATGGGTTAGGGACAGGTTGAGGAGGGCTTTGAATGCCAAGCTGAATAGTGTGTTTTATATTTTATTGGTAGCCATGGAATGCTTTTGAACAAATACAGTGACATGAAAAAAAATCTGTGTTTCTCCTCATTAAATCTGGGTCACTGAACAGGACTAGATGGCCTAAGTAAGGTTGGCATAAGTCTACAAGTTGAGGTCCATGTAGAAGGTTATTAGGAGTACAGAAAAAAAGTTAAATAATAGACTTTCAGACCCTTAAGGGAACTAAGAGCTTCACTAAACTAATGCCTTCCTTATTTTTTAAAAAATATATTTATTTATTTATTTGGCTGAGTCGGGTCTTAGTTGTTGCATGCGGGATCTTTCATTGTGGCGCATGGGCTCCAGAGCATGTGGGCTCTCTAGTTGTGGAGCACGGGCTCTAGAATGTGGGGGCTCAGTAGTTGTGGCCCATGGGCTTAGTTGCCCCACAGCATATGGGTCTTAGTTCCCAGACCAGGGATCAAACCTGCATCCCCTGCATCAGAAGGTGGATTGTTAACCACTGGACCACTAGGGAAGTCCCCTTCCTTATTTTTTAAATATTTTTTTCTTATTACAGTAGTTCCCTCTTATCCACGGGGGATACTTTCCAAGACCCTCAATGGATGCCTGAAACCGCAGATTGTATCCAACCCTATATATACTATGTTTTTTCTTATACATACATACATACACATGATAAAGATTAATTTATAAATTAGTCACAGTAAGAGATTAACAGCAGTAACTCACAAGAAAATAGAAGAGTTGTAACAACATACTGTAATAAAATTTATGTGAATGTGATACCATGACAGTACATCTGATAAAGCAGCCGGCTGCCAAGTGAGTAATCAGCATCAATAAACTGGACCACGGGATGATTCCCGTCCCTGGCAGGACGAAATGGGATGGCTTGAGATTTCATGATGCTACGTAGAGTGGCGCGCAATTTAAAACCTGTGGATTGTTTATTTCTGGAATTTTCCATTTAATATATTTCAGACAGCAGTTGACCATGGGTAACTGAAATCTCAGAAAGTGAAAGTGCTAAGAGGGTACTACTGTATATGTTCCTTTTACAAACTGTTTCTTCCATACCTTTTTCCCCCCTCCTTTCTTAAATGTTAATATTTATCTGTAATACTAATTTTAGTTCACAATACATGAAGGCCCAGTGGTAAGGTGACTTGTCCAAGTTCATTCGGCAGGTCCTAAGCAGGTCCTGGTGTTTCTCCTGATTTTCCTGATGCCCAAGAGGCTATCTGACTCAGTGTCTCATGTTCTCACTAATCAAGATGCCAGTGGTTTATCTTTACTCACTGGAGGGCTTGGGCCTGTGATGAGGAACAGCAGCAGTTTTTTTTCCTTGAGATCTAGGTCTCTTCAGAGACAATTTCTGCTTTTGCTTATTGGGTCTCATCACAGGAAAAGTGACAGTTCTTTAAGTATATGAATTATTAACCTAAAAATAATATTGCATGTTTCCACATATTCATTTAACATTACTAGGAACAAAATGCCCTTTTCTCTCATAAACACAATTTTTTTTAAAGGTTCTAATGTGTTTTTATTGATTAGAATTGTAGTTGTAATCCTTCCATCATACATATAATATGCAGTAAGAATCAAATATCTGATACTAAAATAACTTACTGATAAATTCTAATACTGAACACAGAATAGTTCTATCTCTACTAACAATAAGAAACAAAACCACTTAGTTTATCTTGGAAATTTTAAATTCTGGCCATTATTTTACAAGTTAGGAATCTGAGTAATCCAACTTTGAGATGACTTTCTCATTGTAGAAGTTTGCTCTGTCGACGTACGTTAGTTTTGGGATTCCCTCTTTTTCAAACCATCCCTGCATATGACGCACTTTGGAGATGGGACCTTGAAATTGCCCTCATACTGTGCCCTGGTTGGTGTCCTGGACCCAGCCTCCAAATTCCAGCTTTTGCCCCTCAGCCTGAGTATATTTGCGGAAAAACACCCCGTGTGCCTTCCCCCCAGTTTCATAACCCACTGATATCAGGGTGTCCCCTTCTCCCATGCTCATGCTCAAACCCTCCTCGTCCTCCTCTCACGCGGCGGGAACTACCCAGGCGACCAACACGCCAACGGTTCCCCCAGCCGAGTAACCGACGCGCCCGGAAGCCTAGACAATTCTTGAAAATACTTTTAACATCCTCCCCGTCCCTTGCCCCACCCTCAATCCCACTTTGGCATAAGCAAGATATACCTTATTATGCTAGAATTATTTACAGCCTAGTAATAATTTTCCCATGGTACTTTTATTATTGCAGATACAGCTGCCTCTCGTTCCTCCTCTTATTTCTAAACTATGGCCATAACGATACTGAAGGGCTAGTATGATATACTCTCTTGTAAACTATCTGGCCTAGGAGATCCTGGAAAATCATAAAAAGATGGGATCACTTTGGATGAACAGAAGGTACCTGTTACTGAATCTTGACCCATAGCCCTTGCAGCTCTGCAGTGGGGACAGTTATAATACTAATGGGAAGTCCTTACTCTGGTCCCTCAATTTCAAAGCACAATTTTTAGACAGTGTTAAAGCTTTGCTGAAATGTAGCTATAAGAAAAAGTCTGGACTAGGAAAAAAAAAAAAAGGTCCATTTGTGCTGGGAAGCAAGGGAATTCCATAATTTACAGTATAGATGGCATCTCTTAACACTCTCAAAGTTCTTCCTACTCTGGAATTGCAGATTGTAGGTTAAACACCTTATTTTTCATTCACTGGATGTAGAGGATATCTTTTCTCCAATTCCATCTATCTTTTCAATTTTTCTAGGAAGGTAGGTTGAGGGGAAATCTACTTTCAAATTTTAAATGCCTCAGGGTGTTAAGGAGAAAATGGTAGCATTTTCACAGGTAGGTAGCTTCCTAGGTAGATCTGTGGGAGCAGATTTATCTTTCAATTTATGGCTGGAAAAACCCAGGTGGTGAATGTGAAACATTTTTCCAGAATCATAAAATTGGCATAGATACCTTTAAAAACATATTTTAAAGGTCTGGCATACTTTGTAAAAAGTCTTCTCATTTTGGTTCGGTTCATAACCTGCTATGTATCAGACACTGCTAGACACTGGATATGCAAAGATGAATAAAATACACTCCATATCCAAGCAGGTTTCTGTAATGTGATTAATGCCCTTCCTTCAGACAAACTTTTACAGTTTCCTTCACTTCCACGCAGCCTCTCCAATTATTTTGTGAATGGTTTCTTTAGGAACCCAGCTGCTCGGATACTGTGATCCAGGGTCAGTCCTTAACTTTCTGTATAAGAACCTTGGTTTCCCCATCCTTCCCTAAAGGCAAGGCTAAACCCCACGCTTTTCCTTTCTTCTGTCTCTTTCATCCTTTTAGTATAAGTAAATGGGAAGTCTGGGACCAAAGGCTCATACGAATTTAATTATCACGTATATTTTAGAAAACCACGGTAGTCGCTAACTTCACTGAGTAAACAGGAAACTATCGATCCCACGCAGGAAATGGCCTTGTTTGAGGGCAACGAAGGTTTCGCGGATTTCCCTTTCTCCTTCAGTTCCCTTCTAAACTCATTTCCGGGTTTCAATCCATTTGGTCCTTCACTACAGTAGCGGACTCCGTCTCACTCTTCCCAATCCCACCGTAGACAGCGACCCTGAGAAAATGGCCAATTGGCCCTTCCCTTTCGCGGACATCTTTACGCCTTGTTTTACATCACGGCAAATCCCAACCAATCAGTAGTTGGGGTGGGAGGTACTAAAATAATCTTCACTTCCTTCCCAAACATCCGCCTCTCGCTTGCGTCATCCTGATAGATTACTTACGCAGCCAATCAGCAAGCAACCTTGGGCCCGGCCTACCTTAAACCCAATCAATTAAAATGAAGACGGGGAATTGGGCGGAGAATGGAAAACTTGCCCCCTCTTTTGGAAATGCTTTGAAGAGGTGCGTCCGGATTTCTTGAACTTAACAATTTTCGACCAACGATCACTGCATACTGCGTGTCTCAAACGCCCCAGTTCTGTCCCCCTTCGACCTCACCCCAAGATGAGCCCCACCACTCACATCCCTCCGCCCGCTCGCCCCCCATTTCAGTAGAACACATTCCCATCCTGAATCATCAGGAAAGGAACCAAACCCCAAAGGCCCGTGCTTTACACGTTCCTCCCCGCGCCGGTAGAGTAGGGGGAAGGGGAGACCCTGCAGACTCCGGCGCCAACCTTTCCATTCAGTGTGTCTCTCCTCCCTTCCCCACGTTCCCGGGTCGGAGCTGACACGGGAGTGGGAGGAGCCGAGGGCCTGCTCGGCTTGGGGAGAGGCTAACGCTTCTTAAGGTGGCGCAGAGCTGTTAGGTGGCTGGGCCTCTAAACAACTGGGATGTGACGTCCTCCTGCCTCCCAGCTTCGCTTCCCACGCAGTTTCTCATCTCTGGTCCCCTAACCTTAGTCCTAGTCTTATTTTTAGAAAGAATAAACAGGTTAGGTAGGTAAACTAATGAAACTTACAATAATAAAGTTACGTAAAAGAAATACAAACCACGGAGAGAACTTTTCCTTTACGATGTAATCTCTTCTTCTGTGTTCTATTCTTTTCCTCCGAGATTACCTTTTAAAGTAGCAGCTAGAATTTTTCTGATGCGCAAATGTGGGCTCAGATTTTGTCTGATAAATATTTTTAAGTGAATCATTTGTATGTTTGTTTATTCTCTCCCCACTAGATCTGACGACAGCCTCTAAAGGAAGCAAGAACCCTTTGCTTAGAGGTTGCGGGTTACCTCCTAGTCCTTTTACCGAGGGTCCCCTGGAAGCTGGAAGAGCGGAGGTGGTATATCGGGCCGCCTTGCAGTCTTGCCTCTAGTTCAGTCTTCTCAGTTGTAAAATGGGGATACCTTCTAGGTTTAGTGTTAGTACTAAAAGACTTCGTGTAAATGAAAACACACTGTGATCTGAAAGGTGTAAACAAACATTAGATAATATTATAAATATAAAGCATGTAATAGTAGTAAACATTTACAGAGTCCTTACTATGTTCCAGTGCTTTTAAACAGTATTTTAAAAAAACTATTTATTTTGTAAAATTTCAAACATATGCAAAAGTAGAGAGAGAATAGTATTAAAAAAAGACAAATGAAAAAAACCCACGTTGTAATAAGCAACACTTGGCTAGTCATTTATTACCTATACCTCTCTTCCCCATCACTTGATTATTTTGAAGCAAATTTCAGGCTTTTCATGACTAAATACTTTAGTATGCCTCTTTAAAAGATAAATATCTTTAAAAAATAATAACACAATTCTATTAACATATCTAAAATATAACAGTAATTCTTTTATATCACCGAAGTCAGAATTGAAATTTCACCAATTGCTTGATAATGTTTTTTCCAGTTGCTTTGTTCAAATCAGGATCTCCCCAAATGTCCATATATTGTATTTGACAGATATGTCTCTTGATCCATATAGATTGCATTTGGTTGCCTCATCTTTTAAGCCTCTTTCAATTTCTAGGTTACTCTTCCTTCATGCACTTATCTAAGTGCATTCCATGCATGAAATCACACAGTCCCTCCCCAACACTATGAAGTAGGTAATATTATTATCCCCATTTTACTGATGAGGAAACTGCCTACCAGATCAGTTAAATGACTTAAGTTCTCAGTTATTGAGTGTCAAAGCTGGGATTTGAACACACAAATTTTATCCACTATACCATGTTTCATATAACACACAGGTCTTCCATAAGTGCTTCTAAAATACGTATTGTGGCATATTGGTCACCAATAGTATGAAGAAGCATTTCGCTCAAGGCAGACTAGCACTCATGAAGAATTATATATAGGGAGGGTGGGAGGGAGGGAGATGCAAGAGGGAAGAGATATGGGAACATATGTATATGTATAACTGATTCACTTTGTTATAAAGCAGAAACTAACACACCACTGTAAAGCAATTATACTCCAATAAAGATGTTAAAAAAAAAAAGAATTATATAATATGTTCTATTATTGAGAAGGGTGAATCTTTTACATTTTGATTCCTTGCATGTTTCAGTGACTATATTTTTATTCTGCTCCATATCACCCTCCTTAATAGAAAGTAAATGGAAAATGAATGCAAGTGCTTCTCCCTGTCTCAGGGCAAAAGCAAAACAAAACTAGCTTATCGTTTTCTTTTTTTGATTTAAAAAAATCACATAAGCAAAAGTCATACAAATGCTAATTATAGATATAGTGGAAAATGAGGTAAATTATAATAATCTTTAAGCTTACATCTTTGGTATATATCCATCTATGTGTTTGTGTGTATGTACATACACAAATATATACATACACATACATATATATTTTAAAAAGCAACTATATAATCATATTATACAAATTGTTTTTTCTTTTTTTTTTTTTTAAGCATGTTAAACACGAGGTTTATTTTAACTGAGTCCACTATGTGCTATACTGACAGTAGATACAGGGCCAGAATAAGGTTGTAAATATTCATACACGTGTAAAAAAACTACAACTTACACATACTTTATTTACTTGATTGAAAGCCTTGTGGTACATAAAATGCTTTCTATAGTTGATCTCAGCTTTGTTCCCACTGAAGTGAGTTGTATCTGGGTTTTCTGTGCTCAAGACTGCTCAATTGCTGCTGCTGCCACTGTTGGTTTGTTTTCTTTCAGGATCAAGGTGGGTACTTTCATATAAAATCTTGTTTTTAATTCCTTCTCTGTCAAGTCTTTCCTGGATTTTTAGCTTTGCATAATTATACCTGCAGTGGAACCAGCATCCTAGTCACCAAGATAAATCTTCACACTCCGGCGTTACATGATCTTCTAATTCTACCTCCCCCTTCCCGGGCTCCCCGTGATCCGGCGCATCCGCCAAAGGGACAGTCGGCGCCTGCCTACAAACTGTTTTTTAACATGATTTTCTCACTGGAATATATTTAGATACATGAAAAAAAAATTCGTTCTTTAAAATAATACGTGACTATTGCAAATATCTAAATGGTAAAGAAGACATAAAAAGAAAAAGAATTCCTCACTAATTCCACTTCCCAGAGTTAAATAAAATTACTCATTTAAAAGCTAAGTAGTATCCTATTATGTAACTGTACCATAGTATACTTAACAGTAACCTTATTATGGATATTTATCTGATTTCCTACAGTTATAAATAATGCTGCAGCAAATGTCTTGTATATGTCAAATAAGTTCTTGAGCTTTTTATTTTTCTCAATTTCCAGGAAAACAGAGTCTAATCCTTCCCTAACTTTCCCATTTTTAGTACTTTGACCTCTCTACCCCTGATCCTCAAATTTCACATACATAAAAAATGTCAAAAAAGGGTTGGAAAAAGAAACATAACAAAACATGTAACACATAGCAAGAAACATTTGATGCCAAATTATCTGTGTATGGGAGAATGAGTTCATGTTTCAAAGAAGAAGGGAAAATACAGTTTTAATCCTGGATATTGCAAGGGTGGAAAGAAAGAAAAGGCTCAACTGGAATTTACTGCCTTTCATTACATTTAAAGGAATGACTTTTAATTCTGACAGCTCAGGAAAATGGAATATAAGTTAAGAGTCATTTGGATTTTGGATATGTTAATTTAAGTCCTAACTTTGCTTCTTACTAATCATTTGTACTCAGAAATAGTCAATGCCTCTAAGTCAGTTCTCTCATCTGTAAAATAGGTTTAAAAATAGTGCCTTATGGGACTGGGAAAAATTAAATGTGATAATGCATGCATAGCTGAATTCCTAGCACATTGTAAATATAATGTAATTTATATATATATAGTATTATATATTTAGCTAGAAGACAAAAAAATACCTTTAATATCTAAATGTGAAATGTAGTGATCAAGCTGTAATCCTGAATATGCATTCTTTTTTTTTTAGCAATTAAAATATTTCATGGATAATATTTTTGCCTTCTTATTACTTTATGTGACAGAAAGTAGAGTACTTTGAGAAAAGTTTAATAGGCCAGAGGCTGAAATATATAAGAATTTGCAGAGGAATAATATGATTCCAGGAGGAAAAATGGAGGTGGTCTGCCTGATGGCGTTTTCTGTCTTTGGGTGAGGATTATTCTATAAGGGGCAGAGGATGTGAACATTCTATACTGTGACCTGGATAAGATTTGTTATAGAATTGTCAAGTGAACTGAACAATATTTTTTTTTGAACAATATCTTTTATCCTTTGTATACTGTACAGTTTAAAAAGCATTTTCACATAAGTGAGCTCATTTGATTCCTGCAGCAGCCTTATTGGGTGGGCAGGGCGAGCATCAGAATACCCTCTTCGCTAACCAAGATTCCATAGAACGAGGGCCTTGCACAAATTTATAAAGCTAGATTTTCTGATGTTTAGTCCAGAGTTTTCTCCGTTGCACGCTCGTTTTTCCCTTTCTACACTCAGTCATTCCACAAGCATTTATTGAACTCCGGGATGATATCAAGACTAACAGACTAACTTCGGCCCAACCCCATACCCCTTTAAAAGCTATCCCAGGGGAAAAAGAAGCCCATCAAAGACATTCCTGAGAAAACCGATGTTCATCTGCGTACAGAAGACAATGAAAAAAGGTCAGTGTGGCAGAACTAGCTTTGAACTGAAATTGACAGTTCCTGCGGCGCGAAACAGGGACTCCCCTGACAGACAGCAGGGGGGTGTCGTCGCGGGTGGATGGCAAGCTGCACGGGGCCAAGTGGCGGGGTGGCGGCCGGAGGGGAGCGAGCGCGGCGTGCGTCCCCGGGGCCGCGGGAGGCGCGCGGCGTGTCCCCAGGGAGCGCGGGGTCGGTGGCGCGGCTCCTCCGGCGCAGCTCATCCCCGGCGGCGCGGCCCGCGGCTCGGCTCCGCCCGCTCCTCCTTAACCCGCGCGGGGAGGCGGCGGCGGCGGCGGCCCGGCGGGCGGGGGCGGGGGAGGAGCGCCGAGCGCGGCGCGGAGGCCGGGGAGGAGCCGGGGCCTGCAGCGGAGCAGAGCGGAGCCCGAGCCCCGACCGAGCCTTGACACCGTCCGTCCGCCTCCTGGTTCCCCGGGAGCCCGGACTGGCCGGAGCCCGAGCTGTGGCGGCGCGGGGAGCGCCACGCGCCGGCCGGAGCGGAGCGGACGGGACGGGACCAGAGAGGAGGCGCGGCCGCCGCAGCAGCAGTGACGGGCGTCGGGAGCCGCGGCCTCCCGGCCCCAGCTGCCCAGGCCAGCTCCGGGAGAGCGGGGAGTACGAGAACCCCACCCTCGGGGGCAGCCCCAGGAGCGGAGGCGGGAGCGGGGACGGGAGCCACCTCTCCCCCGGCCGGAGAGATGACCCTTCGCGTTCGGGCGAGGGCAAGAAGAGACCTCTCTAGGGGACGAGTCTCTTCTTCCTAGAGGCGAGGAAGATCCCCGTACCGGCCCGGGGATGGAGCTCCCGAAGTAGAGAGGGGTGATCCTTACCAAAGGCAGCGAGTGAGACCGCCCCGGCGAGCCTCCACTCCTCCAAACCCACTCTCCTCAGTTCTGGACTTTTGAGGCATAAAGGAAGGGGGATATGCCTATGGAGTAGACACCCTCCATCCCGTCCACAGGGGAGAGGACTCCTTACACTCAGCGGCAGAGGACACTCCAGGGAAAGAAGAGGACTCGGCTCTCAGCCTTTCAGGAGAGGGGAAGAACTCCCCCCGACTTCCTTGTACCTAGACAGTGGAACAGGGCAGAGCCCCTCCGCTCAGATCTCCAGCGGACAGAAAGAGGCCTCCACTCCCGACAGATTCAGTTTGGGGGGGAGGGGGACTCCCCCAAGGGGGAGGAGACAACTCCCGGTTGGGAGAGGCTCCTCCCCTCGTCCCCAGGGTCACCGGCCGAGTGTGGGGACTGTGCCACCTTCCCCAGGTGGGACCTCCTTCTCCTCCCCCTCCCCCTCCCCCCGCTCCTCCTCATCGGGGGACCCAGTTCCCCTCCCCAGCTTGGGAGGCTCAGCCAAGTACAGGAAGAGCCACTGAGGATGAGACTCTTCATCTGCCTCTGAAGAGGGGAGTCCCTCCAACCCCAAACTCCAGTACCAAGTGGTCCTCTCCCTCTGCTGGGGGGGACTTGGAGACAGGTCAGTGCTTTCTTTCTTTCATCTTCTCTCTGTCATCTTTAGGCACTAGTGGGTGTAGGGGGCTGAGATGGTGACTCTTGGGTTTCATTACTGGGGAAGGTAGAGTAACAACTCGAGAACCCTCTGGGAAATGTGTTCTGAAGCTACTGGATTCAAGCCCTCATCTTGCTGCAGAGGCTCTGAGAAATGGGTTTCTTAGTGTTGGGGGACTAAAGGGATGGGATTCATTTGAGGTCCCTAGGGAAGTGTATGTTTTCATGCTGAGGGCAAAAGGGATATCAGAACACACCTGCACCTTCAGCACTGCATCCACACAGTGTAATAATGATGGCAAGCCACATCCCAGCCAGACTCCCATGCCACCCTCCATCCTTGGGCCTTTTCATGCAGAGAGTGGGCTCCCAGTAAAGTCGTGGTGGCATTTGGTGGCCTGGCCTTGTCTGGGGCTTCCGTTGGTATTACGTTTTCTTACCTGTAACCTTAGGTCACTTAATGTCCACCAGAGCTGTTCTCTGCAGCCCACTGTGATTACTGCTCCCTTGACAAGAAAACCAGTCTGTCTCCACTCACCCTGCCTCCAGCACCAAGAGGCCTCCTCTCATGACATCTCCATTCCTGGCCAGAAGCACAAAGTCCACAGGGAAAATGGGGATCCCATGTCCCGAGGCAAGAAGAAAGGGTGCGGGGGAATGCCAGCTCCTGGGTTGAAGTTCTTCCCTAGTGTTGGCTGGGTACCACTGCGCCAGTGCCCTACACCACTCCTGTCTTGCTGACAGTTCCCCAGGAAAAAGCAGATCCTGGAGGGGAGGAGAGGAGGGTTGCTGCCCAGCCTCCTTCCAGTCTTCCATTGAAATCAGTTGACTGCCAGGGAGATTTGACCCCCCAAGGAGTTTCCTTTCAGAAAAGCACCTAATAGTCTCACCCTCTGCCTTCCTGTTTCTTGTTCAATTCTGGGTCTCTGGAACCTTGTATGTAAGTCTTCTTTCATAAGATAATAGCAGGAATCATCAAAGCCCAGACTGTTCAGAAAAGGGAAGAAAAAGGTGCCAGGAACTCCTTCTGGCTGAGACTGGGCTGTGGGTTTAGTAGCGCTCTGCCTTTCAACCTGGGATCCGTAGCTGGGTGCCTGCTTTCCTGCCTCACCTTTAGGAAATACTTCGTCTCCTGTAAGGGGCATTAGGACCCCACAGAGAGTCCAAGTGGGAGGCTTCATCTTATTTGGGTTTTTATGTTTCCTCCTTTCTCTGTCTGGGCCCTGGGTGGACTGTCTGAGTCTCTAAGTACATCCACCAGGTCCTGGAAGTTACCTGTTAGTCATGGTCAGTGAGACAGGGCTCTAATTCAGGTTTGTATGGCTGTGCTGTAGAATGATGTGCATCTGTTTCTTACTTCAGGTGGATGTGGCTCTATCCACATCCGTGCAAGGTGCGGGGACAGGTACACGTGTGCTTTTCAGACTTAGCCTCCAGTTACCTAGAAATGTGCATTTCTGGTAGGCCTCTAAGAGCAGGTGCCCCTGTGCAGGAACGTGGAGAGGGTGCTGGTGAGAATGCCCCGCTGGGAGGAAAGGCTTGGCCTGCGCTGTCCAGTGGGAGCGCTCATGGATGGCTGCCTGAGAGCCATCCCACGCAGCAGGGCAGCCCAGTCTCAGGCTAGGACCACTTCTTCTAGGACTGATCAGAGAGCTTCATTTCTGATGTTTCTGGTCTAAAAAGCATGAGGATCCTTGGCTCTTAACTCTAGAACTCCCTCCCCCATGTTTTGAAAAGAGCCAGCTCTGTGCAACAGCAGACTATTTCTCACAAAGTACTTTACCAGATGCTGGAATGCTACTTGTTGAATGGCTCAGAGTGAGCTGGACCACAACACCTGCAGGTGTCTCACTGCCACACAGTGTAACTGGCCCTGCTGGGACTGAGTTTCCCTAGTTCTCCTTGCCTCCGTGGAATCAGTTAGAAACATATGGCTATTGAGTTGGAGTAGCTATGCTTAGAGAGTGCTATTTTCCAGATCATGTCTTATGACTAGACCTAGTTCCCCCTGAAAAATAAGGGATGATATTCCCCCATTTCTTCATCCTGGGGAGTTTACTAGTCCTGGCATTGGTCAGTCCTGGGGCCACACTCCCCCCAAAGGAAAAGTTTGAGATCCTGACATCCTGAAAACTATTGAGAACTCAGTGCAGGTGTAAACCACTGCAAGTTTGCTACTTCCAGGCTTACCTGTATGGTCTGTCCATTTTCTAATTTTCAATTTCTAATATTCTCCTTTTTCTCTCATTCAAAAATGGTAATTGCTATACTTACATAACACTAGTGCTTTAAAAATTTTAACTCAAGGTAATCCTCCCAACAACCCTATGTAGGTACGGTTATCACCTCTGTTTTCCAATGAAGAAACTACAACACAGAGAGGTTAAGTAACTTGCCTGAGGTTGCACAGCCAGTAGGTAGTGAAGCCAGGATTGAAACCCAGGCAGCCTGGCTGGTAATCGGTAATGTGGCAGACTTAGCCACTGTTCTATTAGTTTCTGCGTTATGTACAGAGCAGGAAGTTATCATTCCTTAATGTCTGACCTTGGCACCGTACAGAGAACAATTACTGACCTTTCAGAGAAAATGGGAAGAAAACTGTGCCTATTATTTTGGGTCTTACATGTCTCACCCAGGATCAGTCCTCCCCCCCCCCCCATAGAATGTCTTTCTGTTCTTCTCTGCCTTTCTCCCAGTAGCGTAGTGTTCATTAGACGTTCCATGGATGTGATGGAGCCTGCCCTTTGGCTGCCTTTCCCAGTTTCTATGGGTATTTCCTTTCAGTCTTCCAGCTCGCAGAGAAGAATGTAGCCTGACTCAGGTTCTGCCCCAGCCCAGTGGCACGAGGCCCACCTGGAGAGAGAGGTCTGGGTAACTAGGTTGGTTGGACTGAGAAATGGAAGTACCTTTTGTGTGCCTTTCTAATAATAGCCCTGAACATTAGCCTGGTGCCATTATTTTGGGGAGTGTGGAATGTGTGGCAGCCACTGGCTCTTTAAGCTTCCTTCACGTCCCTCCAGGAATGAAGCTTGGACAGTGTTTATGACTGCATCCCTTTTACTGAAAGGGGGAAACTGAGGCAGGAAGACTTCAGGGAGCAAGGGGCGGTTAGGGACATTTAGTGAGTTAATGTCAAGGTTCGGAATAGAATCAAGGAACCTCACTCTCTGAGGTTCCACACACTGGGCTGCCCTTCAAGAATGGGGAAGTGATGGGGGTGAGGAAGTGGGATGGGTTTAGGAAGAACGGTGCTGAAAGATCAGAAGGATCTTGTGCTGCAAGCGTCTATCGGAAGGTATTTTGAGTGCTGGGCCGGTATCTGGAGGGCTGGCTGGGAGGGTGCTGGAGAAAGGTTAAATTTAACCTCAGTGTCCTAACCTGGTACTGGGGAAGTGCTAGGGAAGGGCATAGAACAAGTAGCAAAAGGCCAAGGGTGCTTCGCTTTCCGGGATTCACAGTGATTGGCACTGCCAAATGGGTTCTGTAAACCCCTTTGATTGTACTCTCATGTCCCTCCCTGTCCAATGTCTGGAGAGTTTCAAATGAAATGTCCCCTGAAGCCTTCTGTGTACTTAAGGTGAGACTTCCCAAGGATCTTTAGCAGGAGACAGTAGGGAATAGGGTAAAACTTCCTTACAGACCCAGGAGAAGCCTGGTCATCGTGAACCCGCTCGTTGCCATGTTCCCGTTCGGCTGGGACAACCCAGCTCCAGGACCAGGTGGCTGCGCTTCGCACCCTGCTTTACCCCAGAAGCTGTGCTGCTTTGACGCAGTAAAGTGCTAGGAGGGCTGAGGCTTCCTGGAATGCTTAAATATCCCTATTAGTTTCCAAGTTTCCATGGTTTTGGGGCAAGATGGTCGTGGTGGGATGGGAAGGAAAGATGGTCGTGGTGGGATGGGAAGGAGAGTGGTGGGGAGAGGAGCTAAGGATAAAGGGGAAAGCCCATCGTGGTGCTGTTTCTGAACAGGGCCTTTAAAGTTTTTTCTCCAGTCAAGCGGTTCTTGGGTTGCGGTTGGGTCTCATGCTGCCCAAGCCCCCGAGGCGCTAAGGTGTTTCCTTGAGCCTTCGGGAGTGGGCATGTTGCTGGTGAGGAGCGCAGGGCAGGGGACATGCGCGTGCTTGCAGAGACTGCGTGGGTGGGGAACTTGGGGAATTGGGAGATGAGTGAGAATGCTGACCCTCTGGAGAATGTCTCCAGGGGAGAAGAGTCACTAACTAGAAGAGTGAGCCAATAGCCTGAGAGAAAGATGTGTTGGAGGCGGAGACTGGGGTAGGCAGGCACATCTGCGATTGAGCTTCTAACTACAAAGTGTGTGGATGTGTGTGTAGTTGTATGTGACGCTGGTGCGTATTATCTGGGTGTGGATTTAGAGGTTATATACGGAATAGGTTTTCTGTCCAGGATTCTGAGGCATGTTAGCCTTGGCTCCTCTAGAGCGACGCCTCGATGGACCCTCAGCAGGGGTCCGAGGAAGAAATCCTAGCTGGAATCTGGCCGGCTGTGCAGGCACGAGCCGGTCAGGCAGCAAGCGCTTGGGGGGTGGCTGGCATCGACCCCAGGGGAGAGCCAAATGGCTACCAAGTGGTTCCTGCCAGCCTTTCCAGATTCTGCGATGCAGATCTCACCCACCGTTCTTCACCTTCCCCCACCGAGACGTCACTCTAGCTGCACCTCTCCGCCTGCAAGAGCGCCCAGGCTGCGTGGGTGGCAGCAGGGCGTGCAGACAGCAGGCGTAGGCGGGTTGGCAACGTCAGGAGTTTGCATGGAGGTGCAGCGAGCGTGCGTGCCAGGCCGGGAAGGAAGGAGAGAGGAGGAGGGCGGGAGAAGGGGAGCTAGCCCTTAGCCCCAGAGTGGTTATTTTTAGCCCGGCGATCTGATTGTTACCGGTGAGCGCGCAGCTGGGTGTCTCCCTGGCTCAGTGCAGCAGGGCAGGCCGAGAGGTGGGAGGGCCTTGCCAGTGACTTCTTCCTGGTGTCGGTGTCTGTGGGCGGGAGCTCGCCAGGGGGAGCTTTAAAGGTGCCAGGGCAGCTGTGTTCGGGCTCCGTTCGCTGTGTGTGTGACTTTGTGCCCTATGGGTAACGTTATGCCGTGTATCTCATTGTGATCTCTGGTCGTGAGCCACTGTTGATGTGTCTGTCTTGCATCTGTGCTTGGCTGGTTGTCACATGTAACTTAAGTTGGGAAGTATGTAATATGCCTCATGTGCACGCGTATGTGGGATAAAAAGGAACTAACATGAAACATCTTTAAAAGTGTTGGTGTGTGCTTCATCAGTGTATACTTGTGTTTACTCTGGTTGTTTTTCTTTACACATTCACCCGTGCTATCTATCTGTGGATGTTGAATGTAAATATAACAAACATCACGTAATTGGAGAATAGACTTTGGCTGATTTTACCTGCTATTTATTTTATTTTTAAAATTTATTTCTACATAGTTTAAAAAAATTATGTTATAGGGCTTTAAGTGAGAAGAATTGAGGGAATAGCTCAGTTTGGTGGGTGGTTTGATCTCCTTTTTAGTCCTGTGCGAAGGGAGAGGCCTCTTGGCCATGTTCCATGTGCAGATGTAGAATAAGTACCAGTCTATCACCTGGTAGGTAATTGGTGACATATCCATTTGGGGGTTCTGGTAACACCTGGTCGAGGGCTATCCCATGAGAGGAGTCTTCTACAGGAATTAGAGTGGGAAGAACCTCTCCTTCCCTTAAAGCCCTAGGATTTGTGTATTACTTGCCACCAGTAACCACAGGTAATATTTGTCTATTCTGTTTTCCTCTTTTTCCTCTTCTCTGCAGAACCCAGAAGTACCATGGCTTCTGACCTAGAGAGTAGCCTCACCTCCATAGACTGGCTCCCCCAGCTGACCCTCCGGGCTACCATTGAGAAGCTTGGGAGCGCCTCCCAGGCTGGGCCTCCAGGCGGCAACCGCAAATGTCCACCAGGCTCACCCACAGATCCTAACGCCACCCTGAGCAAAGATGAGGCAGCCGTCCACCAGGATGGCAAACCCCGATACAGCTACGCCACCCTCATCACCTATGCCATCAACTCTTCTCCAGCCAAGAAGATGACCCTCAGTGAGATTTACCGCTGGATCTGTGATAACTTCCCCTATTACAAGAATGCTGGCATTGGTTGGAAGGTGGGACGGCTTCTATACCCTGAGATGATTCTTAGCCTTGACAACCTTTTCCTCTACTTTTATTTCTTCCTATAACCTGGTCCAGTTCACTCTGAGCGTCTCAGATGTGTGAACTTAAAAATCTCAAATCTCCCATCCGTTACTTTTTTTCCAGAGTTGAACAACTTCCATAAGGTGTATTGGGGAAACTCCTGTGATACCGAGCCACTAAGTATAGTTATGGGGGCAACAGGATGCTGACGCTTATCAGACCCTCTTATCCTCTGGTTCATTTCACAGATATTTATTGCCACTCTACTCTGTTGAAGTCACGTGCAAAGTGTGGCATTGCTCCATCCTACCTAGAGGTAGCATCTCATCAGGTTTGCAGAGCTTCATTCCACATAGTCGTCATCTTTTAAAAAATTGTGTACGAAGAAAAAGAATAATATAATTAGGTTCTTCCCCAGCAGCTCATCCACCATGCAAGGAAGGAGAGGATAAGTTGTTTGGCTGGAGATAAAGGAAAAAGGGGCCTCCCCTTCCAAGCAAAGAAGGAAGACTGATGTTCTCAGTCCTTTGGAGCAATCACTCGCTTGCCAATTGTTGAGTAGGAATGGGGATTTAATGTAGGTCTGTCACTCTGTAAATCACCGGCTGACATACAGACCAGATGACGAGCTGGAGACCGTTGAAAGCATTTAGTTTTTCCTTTAGAAATATGTTCCTGCTAGCTGCCACAGCCTCCAGCCACCTCACCCAAGACATGTAGCAACAATATTTCTTTCCTCCAAATGTGACCATTCCATGGGCTGTTGAGAAGACAAAGGCGAACTGTGCCTTGTTTCACTCATAATTTATATTTTGTTATCATTTACATCATCAGTTTCTGCTTTTTTTTTTTTCCTTGGCCACACCACTCGACTTGTGTGATCTTAGTTCCCCGAGTAGGGATCAAACCCACGCCCTTGGCAGTGAAAGCTCGAGTCCTAACCACTGGACCGCCGGGGAATTCCCACATCATCAGTTTTAAAACATTGTTCTTTCAATACTGATAGAATGAGTTAAGGGACTGGGCAGATGTGATTTTTTTTAATTGAAGTATAGTTGCTATACAATATTATGTAAGTTATAGGTGTACAATATAGTGACTCACAATTTTTAAAGGTTATACTCCATTTATAGTTATTATGAAATATTGGCTATATTTCCCATATTGTACAATATATCCTTGCAGCTTATTTTATACACAATAGTTTGTACCTTTTACTCCCCTATTCCTATATTGCCCCTACTCCCCTCTCCTCACTAATAACCACTAGTTTGTTCTCTATATCTGTAACTTTGCTTCTTTATTGTTATATTCCCTAGTTTGTTGTATTTTTCAGATTCCACACGTTAGCGATATCGTACAGTATTTGTCTTTCTCTGTCTGACTTATTCCACTAAGCATAATGCTCTCCAAGTCCATCCATGTTGCTGCAGATGCAAAATTTCATTCTTTATGATGGCTGAGTAGTATTCTGTTGTGTGTGTGTGTGTGTGTGTGTGTGTGTGTGTGTGTGTGTGTATGCACACACTCCACATCTTTATCCATTCATCTATTGATGGACACTTAGGTTTGGGCAGATGTGATTTTGAGGCATTTATATACCTGTTATTAGTTGGGTGGAAAGATTGAAAAACTATATAATCAGCTTTCTAGAAGCACCTGGTAGTCAAATTTACAGCCATTACCTCTCATCAATTTAATTGCTTCCTTTTTCTTATCTCATTGCTCTTGCTATCTGATAGGTAATTTCCTCCATAAGTATAGTTAAGAGGTGCTTTGTTTACCCTGATACTTGAACTTTAGTGTGTGTTATATCCCTTTGTGTCCGTCTGTGCACTACTGGAAAATTTTCTGCTTTGCACAATGCTCAAATTTAACTTGCTTCTCTGCTTCCCCAGAATTCAATTCGGCACAACCTTTCTCTCAACAAGTGTTTCCGGAAGGTGCCCAGACCTCGGGATGACCCTGGGAAGGTGAGATTCTGCTGTAAGCGGTGAAGGGAGGAGCAGGAAGGAGCGAGAAGTAGTTGACAGCTTAGAGTCCTATGGCTGTTTTAATTACCCAGAAGAGGAAATCATGTTAATTAGAGAAGCAGCTTTATTTTTTTCCTCAAAGGAAGAGCTTGGTTATCAAGCAAGTGGGTCCCCATGAGAGTGAATGACTAAGGAAGACTGAAATTTTTTTTAAAAGAAATATTTATGTAAAAAATGGACTTTGATGCCCCCTTTTTTGTGCATGGTGCTCTTTCTAGATGTAAAAGGTGGGCTTAATAACCTTTGTAGGAGTTTTTCTATATAAAAATCCCATGATTTTTTACCTTCAAAAGAGAGACGGGATAGATCATCCTCTTTGTTTGACAGCTGTGGATGCTGAAGTCCAAGAGAGTTTTGCCTCAGATCACATGGAAGGGAAGGGTTGGTCTGGACATTTCCAGCTCTTTGAACTAGATACTGTGTTCTGTCCCTCTAGTATGATCGAGGCCTCAGTGAGCTGTTAGGACAAATTTATTCCTCAAAAATAGCTGGTACCCTCAGGATTCTATGTGAATTTCCAGTCCTTTTTCATTTCTTTTTTTTTTTAAGGTTCCAGATAGATGATCTTCTTTAATGTTAATGTTATTTATTTATTTTTTTAAATTGAAGTATAGTTGAATTACAATCCAGTCATTTTTAAAAATATAACTCTTATTTTATGTGAAAATCCCTTCAAATGTCTACTTTTCCAAAGGTGGGAATTTCCGTATATAATGATTTTTTTTTTCTTTATGGGGATGGGTTCTCCTTCTAGGGCTCTTATTGGACAATCGATACCTGCCCTGACATCTCCCGGAAGAGAAGACACCCTCCAGATGATGATGTAAGTCTCCACCTCAATGAGATGCCATTTATGGGCCAGCTGCTCCTTCCACATCTTTGCCTGCTTCTTCAGTCATTTCCTAAATTTGGGGCCAAGGTCAAATACCAGCAGGTGTGGAACCATTGGTCTTGGGAGGATGTTTAGCATCTGCTTATAGATTTCTCTTCTTTTACAACCCTCAGCTATCCCAGGACTCACCAGAACAGGAGGCAAGCAAGAGCCCACGGGGAGGCGTTCCAGGGAGTGGAGAAGCCTCACTGCCTCCCGAGGGGAATCCTCAGATGCCACTCCAGAGCCCCACATCTATCGCCAGCTACAGCCAGGTAGGAGGTGGAGGTGGCAGGGGATATAGGGAGGGATGGATGGATGGATGGGTGAATGGGTGGGTGGGTGGGTGGTAGAATAGATTCATATATCTGTTGGTTCAAAATTATGTGTTGAGTATCTGTGCTGTAGTAGGCAGATGAATTGGGAAAGGAGAAAGGGAAAGAGGGAAGCTGAGAGAGAGATGGAGAGAGAGAGAGAGAGACAACAAAATTTTAAGAAAGATCAGAAAAAAAGTGGTGAGAAGACAAGAAAGAGAGCCAAAAAGGTTATGAGAAAGGAAAGATGACTATGGATGTAGCACAGGAAAAGGGCAAGAAGCTACATCAAGATAGGAACGAATGAGAAAAGGAGAAAATGATGCTCATTCATTGAAAAGGTGGGAGAAGATGAAGAGGACAGGCAGGAGAACTTGGTGTCCACTAAAGGGTTGTATTGGTCCCTCACGTAGGACACGGATCGAGTCTTTCTTACCTCTTTCTGCAGGGCACAGGGTCTGTGGATGGCGGAGCCGTGGCAGCAGGGGCTCCAGGCCGAGAGAGCACCGAGGGTCCCCCTCCCCTGTACAACACCACCCATGACTTCAAATTCTCCTACTCAGAGATCAATTTTCAGGATCTAAGCTGGTCCTTCCGCAACCTCTACAAATCCATGCTGGAGAAGTCCTCTTCCTCCTCTCAGCACGGTGAGTCTGGAGTGGGGAGGGGAGCAGAGACGTCCTTGGGTTTTTGAACAGATGGGGACATTCTCTTCTTTCCCTCTTTCTTACTTGTAACACAAGGAGAGGTTGATCACTGGTCAGGGAAAGCATGTCATGAGCCAAAACTGCTTGGAGTCAGAGCTCTTCTGGCTTAGTTCTGAAGGACAGCTGTTTCATGAGGCGGGCTAGGTCATTAGTTTCAGTAAGTGAGTTGGAGGAATCCCCCATCTATTAGAACTAAGGGCCGTGATTTTATGGCTGCCAGCAAGTCATTCTGAGGATGGCCACTAGGGGACAGCAGTAGTTTCCTTTTCCTAAGGATCCCTGCGTTTCACTGTGAGAAGAATTTATTTTTTAGCGTATTTATGTTAATTTTTATTAGGAACAATTTCAAACAGATGCAAAAATAGAGAAAATAGTATAATAAACCCTCATATTTTCATTGCCCAACTTTACCAGTTACCGATATGTTAAGCTTGTTTTGTTTACCACCCAGCTTTTCTTTTAAACGGAGGAATTTAATGCACATCATTCTACCTGCAAATACTGGTTCAGTATGCATCCTTAATGATAAAGACTTTTCTTTTAGTTATGCATTGCCATGATGACTCCTAACACAGTAAATAATGCTTCCTTAATATAAGTTTATATCTCATCCATACTCAAATTTCCCGAATTAACATATGAGAATGATTTGAAGTCGTTATTGGGAGACTTTTTGAGAGATTGTCTGGTTCAGTGCTCTGTGATTCCTGTTTCTTAAGTTTTTATTTTTTATTTTATTTTTACTTTTTTTTTTTTTGCCGCACCACACGGCTTGCGGGATCTTAATTCCCCGACCAGGGTTTGAACCCATGCCCCCTGCAGTGGAAGCACGGAGTCCTAACCGTTGGACCACCAGGGAATTCCCCTAAATTTTTAAAAAGAATTTAGAGGTAGGGATGAAGTCAGGACTTTAGGTGAATCATCAGATCTTGTTCTGTCCAGTGGCCTTGGATAGGCGACCGGAGATGAGTGGAATGATAAAAAGTGGTTAGGAGTCACTTTGGGGAAAATTGTATTAATTGTCATTAATTGTCTTTTATATCCCAGGGGATTCCTATCTAGAGTTGTGTTGCTAGATTGCAGCATTTGCTTGAGAAATGAGTCCAACTCAGGTGATTTGGTTGATTGGAAGTAGGGAGCTTGGAGGGCTCCCAGAAACAAAGGGAAAAATTAGATGGAGCGAGGACAGCAGAGAGTTCACTCAAGTTTAATCACGGCTGAAAGCCTGGATCTCCATCTCGAGCTCTTCCCTGCCCCATCTGTTTGAGAAATTCATCCGTCCCCACTCTACTGCGCACCCGGACTCCGTTTTTCGTACTGACTACAAGGAGGCAGAAGCCTGTAGGACAATAAGGGAAAGGAGAGAACAGAGGCCCATGGCTTTGTTTTATTTATAATTTGCTTTTGGAACTTTACCTGATGTCCGATGTCTTTTGAAACTGTGATTCCAGGACTACATCCCAGATCCTTGAAAAATAGCATGAAAAGGTGCATGCTGACCTTTTGGCTAAAATTTCAGCGGTTGTCGGTGCTGTCGAGGGCCTCCGTCTGTCGGTTAACCCTGCCGGGGGGAGGAAGGGGGCCCAGGGGACCCTGCTGTCCCAGAACGTCCCGTCTCCACCCAGTGGACGTCCTGAGCGATGCGTTGCCCCACTCACGTACCCGCTTCCTCCCCCCCTCCGCCCCTCCCCGCAGGCTTTTCGTCTCTCCTGGGGGACCTGCCGCCCTCTAACAACTACTACATGTACCAGCAGCCGCCGCCGCCGCCGCCGCCCCAGCCGCCGCCTCCGCAGCCGCAGCCGCAGCCGCAGCCGCAGCAGGCACCCGCCCAGGGCCCCTCCGCTGTGGGCGGTGCGCCCCCCCTGCACACCCCAAGCCCTGATGGTTGTGCCCCACCAGGGGGGAAGCAAGCGGGGGCCGAGGGCTACGGGCCGCCCCCTGTGATGGCCATGCACCCACCCCCGCTGCAGCACGGCGGCTACCACCCTCATCAGCACCATCCCCCCACCCACCCTGCCCAGCCGCCGCCGCCGCCGCCGCCGCAGCAGCAACAGGCACAAGGCCAGGCTGCCATCAACAGCACTGGCTTTGGTGAGTAGGGAGGGTGCAGGGACACCCTAGAGGACTGCGGGCTGAGCCCCCTGTTCTGACTCTGGCAGGAGGTGCGACTGGTTAGGAAGTTCACAGTGGGTCTTGTAGCCTCTCTCCCGTGAGAGCTCGTCTGAGCCGCGGAGGTTGCTGCTTAGAGCTCTATATTAGAGAATTCTTGGATAAATCGGGATTATTTTCCATATTCTTCTGCCCATGAGCTTGGCTGTCTGTAATTAAAGCATTGATAGCTTTGTTTGTCCTAAATCTCCAGGGAGGGAGAGTCCAAAATTATCTTGGTCATGCAGCTGATAACCTACGTAGACGCAAGAATCTTGCATTCAGTAGTCAATCTGCTGTCAGTTGGTGGCTGTCTTACCCCTCACTCTGTCTCATTACCACATCCCCCTCCTCTTTACAGCCTTTCCTCCTGACTGGTGCTCCAATATTGACTCCTTAAAGGAAAGCTTCAAGATGGTGAACCGGCTCAACTGGTCCAGCATTGAGCAGTCACAGTTCTCAGGTCAGTGATCAAAGGATGGTGCCTGGAAGGAAGAGGGATATAGGGACGTGGAAAAACCCAGTGGAAGCCGGAACCAGGAGGGGATGGTTAAGTGAAGCTTGAGGATGGAGGATTTCATGTTACACAAGGTGGATAATATTGATGCCCTCTTCAAGTTAGTTTTAATTAATTTTTGCCTTAACTCAAAATATGACGGTGGTTTATTCCACTGAGCTTTATCTTCAGGAGAACGAGGCTGTCGGGAATTCAGCACCCTGGACCACTATTTTGTAGTTTTGTCACCATTTACTGACAGTGTGACCGCAGCTAATTCACTCAGTCACTTGAAACTTCTATTCGTCAGAAAGATGGAAATTATAACAAGAATTTACTAAGGAACCAAATGTAAAATAGATAGCTAGTGGGAAGCAGCCGCATAGCACAGAGCTGTGCTTTGTGACCACCTAGAGGGGTGGGATAGGGAGGGTGTGAGGGAGACGCAAGAGGGAAGAGATATGGGGACATATGTATATGTATAGTTGATTCACTTTGTTATACAGCAGCAACTAACACACCATTGTAAAGCAATTATACTCCAATAAAGATGTTAAAAAATTTTTTTAGAAAGAAAAGAATTTAGTAAGGAAGAAATAGAATGAGAGTTTGAAAATGTAGGACTCTAACAGATGTCAATTATTGGTAGCGCATATAATCAGCGGTGTTGATTGGCCATGTAGTTGGAGCAGTGAGTTGGGCATAGAACCGCTAGGGGCACTGGGGCCTCTGCAAGGCTAGCCTTTCTTGCTGCTCTGTTTGCAGAGCTGATGGAGAGTCTGCGGCAGGCAGAGCAGAAGAACTGGAGCCTGGACCAGCATCACATTGCCAATCTGTGTGACTCCCTCAACCACTTCCTCACTCAGACTGGTCACGTGCCCCCCCAGGGGGGCTCCCACCGGCCACCCGCCCCCGCCCGCATTGCTGATTCCTGTGCCCTCACTAGTGGCAAACAGGAGCCAGCCATGAACCAAGGTACCGCACAAAGCAAGCTGCCAAGGAGGTGGAGACTGGATGATGAAAAGGAAGGGGGACGAGAAGGGCAGAAGAGAACTGAGAGACATCAGCTTATGAGCAGTGATCCAAATGCCAAAGAAATAGACCATATGATTCCTTTTAGATCTTGATCTGGGAGGTCAGGGTTACTGAAGAAAAGGGAAGAGGAAGTCCCTGTTCCAAATTTGTGTCTCAGTAACCCCTCCCTGGATCGTAATTAGGTGGAGTTGTGATTCTCTACAGTTATATGGTCTTCAAACTGGTGAAGTAAGAGTCGATGATCACGGTTCTATATTTGTCATCCTTCTGATAGCTGTGATATTGAACTCCACTGGTATCGGGTCCCTTTGTGCCCTAAGTGGTGAGGACTGATAGCTTCTGCAGAAAGCCTTGATGCCCACAGGAGCTACAGAACAGAGCAGGGAAGGGAGAAGAGATGAAGGGGAGCAAGAGTATTTTTTTCTCCCTCTCTATCTGACTCTGCTTCCTTGAATACGATGGTCCCACTCACTTAACTCTTGTCTTGCTTTGGCAGTGAACTCTTACGTGCACCCTCAAGCCCCCCACCTCTACCCGGGTCCATCACCAATGTACCCACTTGCCACCCAGGACTCAGCAGGATACAATCGCCCAGGTAAGAGCCAGGAAGCTTGTTTCACCGCCAGCGAGTCGTTTGGCTTTCCTATGGCTCCGAGTCTGCATTCTTGGCTCTTTTGCCTGCACCTGCTGGGAGGGGGTGAGCCTTCCTGATTCTCAAGGCTGGAGGGTGGTCCACCTGCTAGGGAGGTGTATGTCATGGGAGACTAAAGAAGACCAACTTACTTTAAAATGAGCTCGTGCCGGCAGTGATGAAAGGAAGTAGAAGCATGGCTATAAACAAAAGATAGACGTGTAGAACATTTATGCCTAGCTTCGGAATCTAGGTGGGAGATACACTCAGACAAATGACATGAACATGTTATGCGAATGTACCTGCTTTGTGCCCATGTCTGCTTTCTTGTCTTCCTGACCTCTAGTATCAGGGTTCTGGGATGGAACTACCTCTGATGGTGAGAGTAGGTGGGGAGACCCTAAATTGCCATAAATACTACAAAACGAACAGATCCTTCACCTTTAAATGCACTTGAGAAAAATCACTGTTATCATGCTGCCTAACCACAGTGTTTTCGATTTTGGAGGAGATGTTCAGCTCTTTGTGCATGTATTCCTTCTCCGTGTGATTTATATACAAATTTCTGTATTGCTATTTCACGTAATAGTATATTCTGTATGTTTTTTTGTCATTATTACATAGTCTTCATAAGTATAATTTTTTTGTTGTTTTTTGGCCACCCATCGTGGCTTGCGGGATCTTAGTTCCCCGACCAGGGATCACACCTGGGCCCTTGGCAGTGAAAGCGCAGAGTCCTAACCACTGGACCGCCAGGGAAGTCCCCATGAGTATAATTTTTAATGGCTGCATACTGTGACATTGCCATGTGGCCTAGTTTACTCTGAGTCTTTCCTGAGATCTCACTGAAGTGGTGTCTGGAAACAAAAATAACCCTGGGCTGATCAGGATAATAGTTTCCCCAGACCCTCCCCATGGTGGTGTTTGGGGTTGACCACCGTCCATCAAGATGGATAGAACGGCTTCCCATCCCCTCTCCTTTTAATCTCCTTCTCTCTTCCCCACAGCACACCACATGGTCCCTCGGCCGCCAGTTCCACCTCCTGGGGCCAGTGAGGAGATCCCCGATGATTTCGACTGGGACTTGATTACCTAGTGCATCTGAGCGCCTGGCCATCAGCCCAGGGCTGGGTGGTGAAGTCTGGCAGTGGGGAAAGCACAGCCCCAGCCCATCCCTTCCGCCCTTGCCTGTATATAGATATATATCCTCTTTTTTTTTTTTTTTTTCTTTCTCTGCCAGAGAAGCCACCGCAAGATGCTGCCGAAGATAACCCCCTCTTTTCTGCCTCATTCTTCCTCTTCCTTCTTGTTTTTCTCCTAATTCTTTTATTATTATTCTTATTATATTATTATTATTATTATTGGTTATATGCTGTCTCCAGTCTCCTGTCCCTCCACCATGGACCACGTCCACCTCTTGCTAATTTAAAATCATCTGGCTGGAAGGTGAGGCCATGAGAGCCGCAGAGAAAGGTCTCAAATTTTGATTTCCCTTTCGTGTTGGGAAAGTCAGCGCTAGTCCCACCTTTCAGCCCCACATTGTTTTCTGTGGATATCCGTTCTATCCAGGACTGGAGAAGCCACGTTATCAAGTAGAAGGGATCTAAAACACTGCTTGGCAGCCATGAATTTGCAGGTTTTACTCAATGGTGCTAATTTTGTCCTCTGAACTCTTCCTTGTCCCTTTATTTCTCCAGTCCTACTTCTGCTGAATCTCATTCCCCATCAAGGACAAGAGTGATGGTGGTGGCAGTAAAACCCTAGTGGAATAAGAGGTCTGGGTTGGGTCGAGTAGAATATCGTAGAGGGGTGATGGAATATAAAACAGTCAGAAATTGCGTCTATGCTACTCTGTCAGATAAACTGTCATTGGCTTATTCCTGGCCTGTTCTCTGTAGGAGATAGAGTCGGGCTTAGCCAGAACTCTGCTTCTCTGGTGGAAATGAGGACAACTCTTCAGCATAGGTTCAGCTTTTTGGAGATGGTTTCAATTGAACCATTTTGACTTTTAAACATCATTTTCTCTGGAAATTAACTGTGGCTTTTATTTGCATTTACCAATTATCCTTTCACCCCCTTATCTCATTCAGCAAATATTATTTTGTCCTCCTTTAGTTGTCTGCTCACCTCTTCCACCTATGGTATTTTCTTCCCTCATTTTCTGGCATTCTCAAGAAAGGAGAGTAACCCATTATTCCTTGTAGTCTCACCATGTCCTAGGGCAAGACGGGAATCTCTTTCCCACCCACCATAGCAGAACCAAACCTACAGTACTGGTGGCAGGAGGGTGCGGGGAGGAGAGGGGAGCTGGCATAGACATGGGTGGAGAATATTTCAGTTATTTAACTATGTAGGCAAATGCTTCTCTTGGAATCCAGATCATTGGGGCTGAAGCTTTTGCAATCAGCCTTTTGAGGGGTGAAGGGAAATTGGTAGAGGGGAATAAATAACCTAAAGCAAAGAGCTCCATGAGGGCCAAGGGAGACCCCCCAGAGATAGGTACAGGGATAACTTACCTCCTTTAACAAGGAGTGGCCATGATTTATTGCTGCAAAGTACTTAGTGTATATTTGATATTAATCGTTGAATTTTAGTCATGAGAGGGAAGAACAATTTTACTTCCGTTTTTATTTTGCTGAATGTTCACTTTCTCAAAGCTGCAGGACAAAATGTACGGAATGGACAAGGCCACTCTCTCTGTGATTTCTGCTTTGTGTTCATATTCTTTTATTTACCCATGCTTTCTGCTCTCCTGCTTTCCCCCCTCATCCGCCCCTTCCTTTCTTTGTAAGGGATTCTATATGAGAGTTTGTTGAAGACGTCCAGTGAGGCTGAAGTCAGGGGGCAAGAAAGGGCAGTTAACTAAACAGCACTTTATTTCTTTGAAGTTCTTTGTAAGAAGTAGGGGTGTGAGTGGTGTGAATCCCCCATGGTGTCGGAGGGCAGTCAGTGGGGTTGAAGTATGCCGTAAGATTTCCTCTTGGGGAAAGGAGAATTTCTCTTGAGGGTGGTGACACGCCTTGGCCCAGTGTCCTTATCTGAGGCGTGTCTTCCTTATCCTTCCAATCAAGGTGCCTCCTACATACAACGTCCCATCTGTTCTCCCTAAGATTCCCCCTTGACAAATCATCACTCTTTTCTAAACCCCTTTTCTACCCAGATCCATACAGGATTTGCAAGGGTAGACTAAATCAGACATGTAAATGTCTCTTGTTTATATTTCATCTGTGTCTTCTGGGTCATTAAGAAGGGTCAAAAACGAGGGTCATTAAGAACTCTGGCAGGCAGCCAGAGTAACTGAAGTCTGGGGCTAGGGCTGGAGATTGGCCGTCAGGCCTTCTGGGATTTTAGCTCCTCTCCACTAAACCCAGCCTTGCTAAATGGCACAGGACAAACCTGACCCTCTTTGGACCTCGGTTTCCCCTCCCCTCCATGAAATGGAAAGAATCCTACTTTGTCTTGTTGGTCCAGCGTTGCTGGCTGTGAAAGTTTTGTCATTGTTGTTGTCTTGGGTGATGTGTGCAAAACTGCAGGAGCTCACTGCCTAAAAGAGGAAGTAAGGGAGAAAGTGGAGGAGAGGGACGGAAGGAGCAATTCTTTGGTATTGATCCACCCATCCCTGCCCTTCTCTCTTCAACCCCCATGTTTCTGGTTTGGTGAGTCCTTCATACCACCCATAATGCTTTGCATTGGTGCAGGCTGCGGCGGGGGGTGTATGGTCTCACAAGTTGTTGTTGTTTGCATGCTTTCTTAATAAAAAAAAAAAAGAATGTTTATGGTTTTATCTTCCTGGTGCTGGTCTCAAATTTGTTTTTGCCAGGGTAGGAAAAGAGAAACGTGAAAGCATTTGTCTTCTACTGCCCCTCCTCACCACCCCTCACTGGGTTTGATTAGTTGACCCTGACATTTTTTGTAAGATAGATGGGAAAAAAGAATTAAAAGCATGCCTTTAACATTCTTTTTTTCAAATGCTATTAAATATAGCGAAATATTGTTGGGAGAGGCAGTCCCCCCTTGCAGCTTGATGTGTGGACTAAGACATCTTGCTTGCATTCTGGGATATTTTAAAGATTAAACATACTACAATTTGAGGAGGACTTGGGTCCCCCTCTGGGACTTCCAGGGAACACTTACAGGTACTCGCCAGAGTTTTTCATTGGAAATGAGGGAATTCCATTGTAGGGATTTCTTCAGAATACATTTCCAGGGTAAATAGAACTCTCAAAAGGAGTCCAGAAATGTCAACTATTGAACTATTGAATCTTTATAACTATGCCAGAATCATTCACCCTGGTATCCTATACAGTAACCCTAGAAGTTAGGGACTTATACCCAGGGTCCCGTGAGAAATGTTGGGATTTCCAGAAGCCCAGCTAATCATCATTATAGCAAGCCTACAGCTACCCACTATGAGATTTATATTTGCCGTATGTTTAGAGATTATGATATATTCTGAGGGTCAAACAATTAAAAGGATCCATGAATTTCTCAGCCTTGCAAGGAACCATTCAGAAAGAAAGCATTTATTCACATCAAATATATGATCAGATTAAATTGGAAGGTAGCATGGCAAATCTCACATCATGTCAGATATCATTACTGCACAACTGAAAGCATTCCTAGTGATTTGAAATTTTTCCACATAGTACTTTATAACTTATTTGTAGTCCAGACCCTCCCCTCAACCACTGAACAAAGGATAGTGCCTTGTAAAGTCTAAGACATCTCATTTTCTATTTTTCAGATTAAATCACTGTACGCAGATGAGGCTATGTTGTAGTACAAACAAAACCTGAAAATTTAGAGGTTTAACACATAAAACTTTATATACAGAGAAAAATGAGAAGGTGATGGGGGTTTAATAATGTTTTCTGAAACAAGTGAAAGAAAAAGAGAAGGGGGGTTGGAATGGGTCAACAAAGTAGAAGAAAATGTGTGATCATGAACAAATTAAAGGATGATGGGTAATGAATATTGGGATGCTGAATAAACAAAAAATATGAATGTGTTTGGATAAAATTCGTCATCTTTCAAAACAAGAAGTCATTTTATCACGTCTACAGAAACTAGCAGCATAAGGTCATGACTTAGAAATATCATGGTGAATATCAGAGGAAACATCTAAAATCATTTCAAAGGTTATCCCTGGGAAGTGGGAGTGGGCGGAAGGAGGGGCTGGGCAGAGTGGGGCAGGAAACCTGTTAGATTTCATTATAAGCCTTAGGTTCTCTTTAAGTTATGTGCATGCATTACTTTGGTAAAGATAAAGATTAATTTTAAAAAACCCGAAGATATATCTGGTAATTTTGGCATGAAAGATACACACCTACAGTCATGATTTCTTTTAAAGTTGGATAACGTGCCCAGAGGGTACTCTGTTATATTGCAGTGAATTCAAGAATAGTTGCCCTATCCTCCACCGTCTTTCTCCTTTCATTTGAAATGAGTTTCTTGGAAAGTACTAATGTGGAGCTAGAGGAGGGGAGTAATTTGCATCTTATGAAACTATTGGTTATTAGAGGCATAAAGTCTGGAAGAAGATTTAGAGGCAGAGGAGGAATAAGGGAATTAAGGAGCTTAAGGAAAGGAATGAAAGATAGATGATTCTATCAATAGGCAGATAGAGCAAACAGAGGGAAGAGAGAACTCCCCAAACTGCGGCTTACATACTGTTTCATGAGAAAGTCTTTAGATCCCTAAGTAGTCTGTCTTTACACAAGAGATGCTTACTTAGTTGTAATAATGGAAACTCAGAATTCCTACGTCCTGTATCCAGGAGTATTCCAAGTTGCAGGCATCTGGCATTGTACTCTGCTCCAGACTCAGACTCATAACTCCTTGTTTTTATAGGCTTTCTTTTTGCACCTTTTTTTTTTTTCATTTAAAACTATCACCACCACCGTCACCACAACAAAGCCACAGAATAAATGATCACCTTTCACTCAGGTAGGACTAGAAGAAATGGTTTTAACTTGAATCTGGAAGGAAATTAGAAAGAAATTTAATGATGGAAACATTTTAAAGGAGACTGCCTTCGCATTTATTTCACGTGGCTTTGTTTGCGATAGAAATAGACTAATTTTTACAATGCTTCCCAAATTTAGCATTCATCCGAAACAAGGGAGCTTGTGAAAACACTGAGCCCCACCCCCAGAGACTGATTCAGCAAATCTCTGGTGGGGCTGGAGAATTTGTATTTCTATCAACCAGGTGATACCGATGCCACTAGTCTGGGACCACACTTTAAGACCCTCTGGATTGATTCTTTGACAGTTTCTGAAATCCCCTGCTCCCCATCTCTGTCGTCTTTTTAGAAATATGATGCACTGGGTGAATGCCTAAGGACCTCTGCTTGGGTCAACTGCTCCATATTTTCACACAACTGTACTGATACTGTTTTTTTCCAAAGAGACTTTGTTTGGGGGGCAGCTGGTAGAGTGTGTCAAGTCCTCACTGAAAGCTGCCTCCAGAATTCCCTGCATGGACTGTCTTGCTTTTTTCCTAAAATCTTTCCCCAGAAGGGCATAGAGGAAGGGATTGAAGCAACTATTGGCAGATGCTAAAGCAAGAGACACATGGTCCCAGGACAACAGAGCTTCCCCAAAGGGAGTTTCTGGGTCAATAAACAGTAAGAGGGCTCCAACAATGTGGTACGGAGCCCAGCAGACAAGGAAGACAGCCACCACCACCATAGCCACTCTCAAGGTTTTGCTCCGAGACTTGGTGAAGCGTCTCCGACGCATTCGGAAGATAATGAGGCTGTAACAGGCCACCATGAGGATAAAGGGCAACAGGAAACCCAGCACGAGCCTAGTGATGGTTATTGCTACCTGGGGTGTTGGCACTTGATGGCCATATGCAAATTGGCCTGAATCATCATCCTGGAAATCTTCCAATAGCTCCCACGTGTATGAGGAGTTGCCGGAGGCACTAGAGAAAAGCTCTAAATCAGCAGGAAGAAAAGCATCAGAGTTCTCCAGTGGGTTAGTTCTGTGATCTTCAATGGGAAAATCACTGGGGATTGTAGCTGAGACCTCATCAGCTGGTTTAAATACCTTATAATATGGATGTTGAACAGACAATCTAGCTGAATCCATAGGGAGTGAATGTCCAGAAGTTCTTTGAAATATTTGAGAACAGAGGCCAGCGGTGGCTGCCCAGGGACAATCATTTGTTTGCTGAGAGAAAGAATCGAACCTATCATCCATTTCTTCAGGCAGCTCAACAATGGAGTTGTCAAGAGACCCGTTTTCCAGTAGATCAAAGTTGAAGTCTGAATAATCTAATGATCTGTAGAGACCAAAATTGTAGCCACACATACTATGGTTGTCTATAGTGAACGTTTCGCGGTATATGAACACAGGTATGCACATTACAAAAGCCACCACCCAGATACATCCACAGATAGTGAAGGCTGTCCCCACGTTGCGATGATTCTGGCACCAGATTGGCTTGAGTACCAAAAGACAGCGGTCCAGGCTAATGGCGGTCAGCAGGAAGACGCTGGCAAACATGTTGAGGACAATGATGGAGGGGATGAGCTTGCATAGGAACCAGCCGTAGGGCCAGTGTCCTTGGAGAGCCAAGTGAACCAGGGAGAAGGGCAGGGAGAGGCAGCAGAGAAAGTCAGCCAAGGTGAGATGCAGAAACCAAACTGTGCTCACACTTCGTTGCATCTTTAGGCCAGCCACCCACAGCACCAGCCCGTTGCCTGGCAATCCCAGTAGGAAAGTGAAACAGAGAATGACCATGGAGAGAACTACTTGGGGTTCATCCCAGGGCTGTGATGGTAGGTCAGTTGAATTGGTCTCAGCAGAGAAAGACTCCATTGCTAAACTTTTATAAAAATATAAACAAAAATGTTAAAACTATCTTTAAAAAAATGCATATTCTTAGAATTCTAACCTCCCCACATAAAGATGTAGAGTCACAAAGACCCTCACACTGTTTTAGTTTTATTTTCCGACTTCACATTGGATTACACAAAAACATTCCCTGAAAGACAATTTAAAATCTACTGTATTGACATAGAGAACAGACTTGGGGTTGCCAAAGGGGGTGGTGGGGGAGGGGAGTATTGGGAGTTTGGGATTAGCAGATGCAAACTAGTATATATAGGATGGATAAACAACAAGGTCCTACTGTAGAGCACAGGGAACTATATTCAATATCTGTGATAAACCATAATGGAAAAGAATATATATATATATATATATATTTATAGCTGAGTCATTTTGCCGTACAGTAGAAATGAACACAACATGGTAAATCAACTATACTTCATTAAAATTTAAAAAAAATTTTTCTTTTTTGGCCGTGCCCTGCACCACCTGTGGGATCCTAGTTCTCCAACTAGGGGTCAAACCCAGGCCCTCGGCAGTGAAAGCTCAGAATCCTAACCCCTGGACCATCAGGGAATTCCCTCCATTATGTCTTTTAGAAACACCCTCATTTTTTCCTTTTGCTGTCAAATTTATCAAGAGTTGTTTTCCCTCTTTGCGTTGATTTCCTTACCACTCATCATTTCTTTCTTATTTGTTTTTTATGAGTATAACTTGAGAAAAATAGCTTGATTATTGCAGAAACAGAAATCATTCATGGAGATAGGGAATTCCCTGGCGGTCAAGGGGTTACGACTCCACGCTTCCACTGCAAGAGGCGCAGGTTCCATCCCTGGTCGGGGAACTAAGATCTTGCAAGCCACCTGGCATGACCAACAAAACAAAACAAAACAAAACAAAAAAAGAAATCATTCATGAAGAAACTTGGAAAACATAAGCAAGCAAAAATAAGAAAATAAAAATGTCATATACTACTAGTCAGGGATTACTATTTTAGTATCTTAATTTACATCCTTCTGGATCTTTTTTCACATACATACATGTATACTATATGTATGTATATTTTTTGTTAAGCAAAATTTAACAAAATTAGATTATACTGTGCATATTGGTTTAAAATTATTTTAATTGTGGTGAAATACATATAACAAAACTTACCATCTAAACTATTTTTAAGTGTACAGTTCAGTAGTGTTAGGTATATTTACATTATCGTGCAGCCAATTTTTAGAACTTTCTCATCTTGTGAACCCGAAACTCTATACCTATTAGAAAACAACTCCTCACTTCCCTTTCCCCGCAGCTCCTGGCAATCACCATCTTACTTTCAGTTTCTATGCATTTGACTCCTCTAGATACCTCATCTAAATGTAATCCTACAGCATTTGTCTTTTTGTAACTGGCTTATTTCACTTGGCAAAATGCCCTCAAGTTTCATCCATGTTGTAGTGTTTGTCAGAATTTTCTTCCTTTGTAAGACTGAATAATATTCCACTGTATGGATGTACCACATTTCGTTTATCCATTCATCTGTCGATGGATATTTGAGTTGCTTCCACATTGTAGCTATTGTGGATAATGCTGCTATGAACATGGGTGTAAATGCATAGTGTTTTATATAAACTGCTTTCTTTTATCTCTTTTATCAGTTAGCAGTTTCCGCATTATACAGTAACATTGTACCTTAAGGAATACTCAGACTTTATCCATTTTTTCCAACTGTCCCCAAAATAATCCTTTATACCTGATTTGTCAACAATTATATCCAGTCTAGTCTAGGATCACACTGCATCAGGATGTTTTTTAAGTCTCTTAATGTAGCATTGTTTCTCTTTTTCAAGGATACTGGCTTGTTTTGGGGTCTGTTGTTCTCACCACTCACTTCACAACCCTTTGTAATTGGTCTTCTGCCCCATCATGCTGCTAAAACTAACTCTAGATAACAAACCCAAGCATCTTTTTCTCTGTCTTTATCCTCCACAATATCCATGTCATTTGATACACTGGCTTCTTAACACTTTCTTCTCTTGGCCTCTGTGACATTACCATTCCCTGATTTTCAACATTCCCATAAACATACCCTACTTTATAGCTTTCCTGAACAACTCACTATTCCAAGTCAATACCATTTTCTATTCCTTGGTTAGTGCTGTTTACTTCTGTATGGAATTATATCCTCCACCTTAACCTCCTCTTTCCTCCATTCTTAATCTCTATCTGTTGAAATCCTAGCCATTCTTTAAGATCAAGCTCAAATATATCTTCCTTGAAACTTCTCTTATAATCCCAGTCATAATTTATTTCTTCAGCCTCCTATTTTTGGGTGTGTGTGTGGGGGGTTGAACTTCTTTTCATATTCTCTGTGCAATGATGCATTTCATCTTGTATTATAATTCTTTTTGTGGCTGTCTTATCTATCATTCTGGCCTTAAGTTTCATAATGGTAAAAAAGAATCTTGTCCCTAAATGCTCGTTCCACAGAATTTAGCACAATTAAAGATTACTTGAATGGATAGATGCTCATTTTGGGGGTTAACTTTTTTTCTTTTTCAACTAAATGAAAAATTCTTATTCTTATCCATTTAATCCAGTAAGGATGCTGTCTCTTCTAACTTCCTTTTTTGTTTTCCAGTTCCTAATTCTTACTGGCTATAACAGCATTTTACGTTTCCTTTTGTAGAAGTCCAAAATACTTGTGTGACTTGAAGCTGTTCTGCTGAGTTAACTACAAGCTGCCATAGGGATTAGCAGAAGTTAAAATAACTAAGACAACAAAATACTAAAAAAGAAGAAGTGATTCTCATTCTCCTTTCGGTAACCTTGCTTATTCCAATATTCAAGTCCTGTCAGGGTCACTTCCTTTGCTGTTGTATGTGGCATCTATCCCTGATCCTACACACATATTCACACATAGACCCATAAAATATTGAGAGACCGATAGAGTCATAGAATTCTAGGACTGAAAGGAAAGCTAGCAATCATCTCTTCTTGTCTCTATTTTTATCTTGTAGTTTTGGACACTGAAACTCAGCAAATTAGGGCACTTTTACGTATTCACAACTAGGAGGGTTGTCAAATCCTAGGTCCAATGACTGTCAGGCCAATACCCTTTTTACTACAAATAATCACATAACTGAAAAGCCTTTGGTATTGCTAACAAAGGGAAAGGCACCAAGAGCTGCACAATAATAAAGAATAATAAGGAAGTGATAAAGATTGAAAAGAGCAAAATCCCAATACAAAGAAATTGAGTCATCTGGCGTGAGCTATATTTTAAATATTACATAGTATCTGTCTTGAAATGAAAGCATATATGAATCAGAATCTTAAAAATCTTTCTGGGCAAGATAACATTTTATATTTTGACAAGTGTTTTGGCTGAAAAGTACCTCTACATTTTTTTTTTTTTTTAGTTTTCAATACTGAATTGGCCAACCAGTAATTAAAAAGATAAGTAAAATCCTGAAACCAAAATTCAACTATGATAGGGAAAGAAAAATAGATTCCAGAATCAGAACTAATGATACGATGACAGAATCAGTAGCAATAAGGAATGAGCAAAATAAATAAATAAGAGAAATGGAATGAGGAAAAAATATATATATATTAAGAAAGAATAGGCAGGGGCTTCCCTGGTTGTGCAGTGGTTAAGAATCCGCCTGCCAATGCAGGGGACACGGGTTTGAGCCCTGGTCTGGGAAGATCCCATATGCAGTGGAGCAACAAAGCTCGTGCGCCACAACTAATGAGCATGCGCTCTAGAGCCTGCGAGCCACAACTACTGAGCCCACCTGAAGCCCACGTGCCTAGAGCCTGTGCTCTGCAGCAAGAGAAGCCTGCACACTGCAGTGAAGAGTAGCCCCTGCTCGCTGCAACTAGAGAAAGCCCATGCACAGCAACAAAGACCCAATGCAGCCAAAAATAAATAAATAAAAGAAATTTATTAAAAAAAAAAAAATAGGCAATCAATGATTTGGAAAACAAAACTATTGGAGAAAGCTGGAATCAAAGGTGAGAAGGAGAAACAGCCAGTTTAAGAGAGGGAAAAATGATGTAAAAATTCAATATTAGTTCGAGAATGAAAATATTAAGAACAAAGATAAATAGAATGTGGAATATTTAGAAAAAGAAAAAGGTGGACATGGAAATAAAGCAAAAGAAATAAAAGTTGGGGAAGGAATAAGCGGAAATAGAAAATAATGACCCTCAAACCATTATCAATAACGAGCAAAACAAGCTGGGCACAAGCCCTCAGGTGGATCTAGGTTTCCTTACCAAAAACCCGAGATAGTAGCTGAAGACTTCAGCATGGATCTGGAGGTCTCCACGAGTCCCGTCTTGACCACAGTCAAGAATGTTTAGGAAATTTGCTGAGCACCTCCTCTTTCCTCTCTCTCTTCGTTTCTGATGATAAATGAAACCCAACACTTTTGACAACTATCTGACTCCACAGGAAGAGTTTCAAAGTGAGTCATTTCTAAATGTTTCATATAAGAAAAGTACGAAAAACAGAAGTGGGAGAGCGTGGTTCTCAAAAATTTTCTGCAGGACACAGAGTATGCTTAGAGAGAGAGTACTTTTGTACATCAGCTTCCCACTTTATAGGTTTTTGGATTCGTTTTGTTTTGGAAATGCACAAAAATGATCCTATGGTATGTGAGAATAGGGGTGGGGAGTAACTGGGGGGAATGACGTGCACAACCCCATGTAATGAATTTCAAGTAACATCTCTTATATGCTTAATATGTGTCAGGGAAGTGTGTCATGCAAAAATCAGATGAATTAAACTATGTTCTAATCTCTAGAGATTCACAGTCTGGTGAGAATATGTACCCATACAACAACAACAAAAAACACCTGTAATACAATTCAGACTATAATGATAGAAATAGCAGTAGAAGTAAAAGAGTAGAAAATAACATGTAGGGGTGTATTTAGCCTGGGGCAATCTAGGACAGTCTTAAGGTAGAAATAAGGTCTGGGCAGGTTCTTCAAGAATTATGGGACTTCTCTAGAAAGAGGTGACAAGCTGTTTACTTTTACTATCTTTATTATTATTATTTTTGGGGCCATTTCAGGGCATGTGGGAATCTTAGTTCCCCGACCAGGGATCGAACCCGTACCCCCTGCAGTGGAAGTGCAGAGTCTTAACCACTGGACCACCAGGGAAGTCCCCACATCATACTTTTAAAATTATTCTATATTATACCATTTAGTCAATTATTCCCTTTTTCATGGATATTCTGTTTTTGTCAAATTTTAAAGCAGTTATAAACAATGTTTCAATGAGTACCCTTGCATTTTACACATCTATGAAAATTTCTGTAGAATAGTTTCCTAGGACTGTAATTGCTAAATCTATGTATGTGAATTTACATTTTTGAAAGGTATGGCATTTCCCACTAAAGAGATTCCACCAATTTACACTTCCAACAACGGTGGCGAGGGTATCTATTCCATTTGCAAAAGGTAAGGTCTTTATCATTAAGTTCAGTATCATAAACAAGTACTCTGCTCTTAATATAGACACTATGCTTTGCACTGTAGAAGATGCAGAAGCAATGAAAGATGTAAATATATAATTATAATTGAGTAAGGGCTGCTAGCAGGGTAGTCCTGGGAACATGGAAGAGGGAAAGACATTCTCACTGAAACAAACATGAAGATAACGCACTGAAGAGACAACACTTGAGCTGGGCTTTAAGGCTGGGTAGGAATTTGACAGACACTAATAGTGCTATAAAATAATTTATCTGTCTCTCTGCCCTACTAGACCAGGAGTTTGTTCCTATCTCCAGAGCCTACTACCATGCCTGGAATAATACATGTCTGGGGCACCAATGAATGAATGAATGAAAGTTTGGTTGAAAAGGATGTTGGCTTTTGAATATAATTCAAAGAATTAATTTGAGTCTTTAAAGTCGTTTCTGGTGTGGATCCAGTTTTACTGATTCCTTTTTCTCTAAAGATTATACAGCAATTAAAACCAGTTGGAGAACTTCCAGCTGTATTACTTGGATTTTCAGATCAGGAAGGAAATTACTGAAAACACCTTGTGAATAGGGCTCCTATTTCTAGACGGCTTCTGTCCCTTCTTATGAAGTACTAGTTTTATGGTGTAACGTGGAAAACCTGGGGGGAATTTATGTGATTCTCTTCTGTTTTGTTCCGTTTTAATATCTAGTTATAAGTTTCTAAGCAGAGCTCAGATGCTTTGGAAAGAGTGAAATTTTGAATATATGTTGCAAACACAGCCATATTAAAACATTTTATGAGTCACTGATTAATTCTACATTTTCAATGATGGAAATCTGTAGTCATTTGGCCAAAATAAAAATTATAGAATTGTATGATCTCTAGCCTGCTCTGAGAGAATGAAAAATAAATATATGACAAAGTTTCTGTCCTTAAGGACTTTGACGAAAAATGATAAGATTCATTATTAGACCAAGTATAATTATACTCTAAATGAAAAAATAACCAAGTGCTAAAAACTATGGATGACATAGACAAATGCTATGGCTAGCTAGCAAAGGACAAATCTGATGAAACCTGGTGGAGGTTAGAATTAGCTGGAAAATTTTCATGGAAGAACATTCTTGAGGTGAAAACTGCTCTAGATTAGGAATTTGAGTTCTAGTTTTAGTAATAACTAAATACTTGACCTTGGGCTGGATGCTTGACCTAGAATTTTTTTCTTAGATGTAAAATTAAAGGGTTGGCTCGAGTGATCTTTAAGGTTTCTTTTACATCTAACGATCTATAATTCTCCCATTTCAAGTAGGGGGAAAACACACATTAAGGTGGAGGTAAGCCCAGCGTGAGTGAATGACACAGGTAAAGTGGTCTGGCTGGAGTAAAAAGCACACAGGGAGCAATAGAAGGTGCGTAGAGAGGCTGAGCTTGAATCCCAGCTCTGCCACTGACTAATTGTGTGGTTGCACAGGAATTTTTCAGATTCTGTGTTTTCATTTCCTCACCTGAAAAACAGGGATTGTGTCAGGTTTTATTTATTGATACTCAGGCCCATTTCCACTCTTCCTTATTATTTCCCTAAGTGAAGCCTGGGTACTGCATTTCCGAGACTGCCTCTCAGGCAGGGTCTGCCTAGGCTCTGCCAGAGGGGCATGTTCATGTGCTCTTGGGAAGTGAAGAGAGAAGGGAATCATTGTATTTGATTCTTTTCTTTTGAGATTAATTTTTATTGGAGTATGGTTGATTTACAATGTTGTGTTCATCAGTTCTACATATACATGTATTCACTCCTTTTTAGATTCTTTTCCTATAGAGGCCATTACAAAGTACTGAGTAGAGTTCATTGTGCTATACAGTAGGTCCTTATTAGTTATCTATTTTATATATAGCAGTGTGCGTATGTCCATCCCAATCTTCCAATTTATCCCTCCCCACCCTTTACCCCTGGTAACCGTAAGTTTGTTTCCTACATCTGTGACTCTATTTCTGTTTTGTAAATAGGTTCATTTGTACCATTTTTTTAGATTCCACATATAAGTGATATCATATGGTATTTGTCTTTCTCTGTTTGACTTACTTCACTCAGTATGACAATCTCGAGGTCCATCCATGTCGCTGCAAATGGCCTTATGTCATTCTTTTTTATGGCTGAGTAATATTCCATTGTATATATGTACCACATCTTCTTTATCCATTCCTCCATTGATGGACATTTAGTTTGTGCAGAGTTTGCAAATATGTTTTAAAAATAAAAGAACAAAACCATAAAATAGCATAAACATTAAAAATATTAAAATAAAAAGAGAGAGATTGAAAGGGGGATCATTTATTTTCTGGCTCCTTCAGCAGCAGACAGCTCTGGTGGGTTTCCGTAACAGAGGTGGCAGGTGTGACCTTGGCAGCTGCTGGCAGCTGTGGGCTCTGGCAGGATTACTGGTTTCAGCAGCAGCTGCAGCCCTGTGAGAATTTCTCTTCCAATTTTAGGGAAGTACCTTCCTGAAGTTATATTATCTTCTCCCCCTTTATTCCTCTAGTCCTTCCAACACTTTTGCAACCAAGTCCTTGTATTAAATATCTTGTTTGAAATACATACAATGGTTTTGTTTTCCTGGCTGGGCAATGACAGTTGGGGAATATTCACTGTACCTACTCTATAGGACTGCTAGGAGTAAATAAATTAATACATGCAAAGCGCTTAAGACACTGCTGGCACATAAGCATTCAATAAATGTTAGCAGTTATTATGTCAAAAAACTAATGTGGCTTCCAGTTGCCTATCGTATCAAAACTATTCTCCCATCTTGGACTCTTAGCAAATAATTTACAGAATGTTCCCTTCACATTGTTAAGTTACATCCTTTCTGTCGAATCAAATTCTAACCCATAGCCCTCAAGGATGTAGATTTGACACACTCTCTACTCCCTATAGTATAGCTGCCTAATTATGCACATAGTTATAATAAAACAAAGTAAGAGCACAAACTGAAGAACAAAGTCACCCAGAAATTAAAGTAATTCAGTCAAAAGGTAAATAAAATAAAACAAACAAAAAACTGTTAATCCAATCATAACAAATATCTGATGCACTGATGCCTGGATCTTGAAAGAATCCAGCCAAATTTGGCATGATGAATCATTCAAATCTGAGTGGTTTAAAGAAAATTTAGCAAACTTTGTTTCTTCTATTGATTTATTGATTATTGATTTTCTATTACAATATGTATCCAGGGCAGTCAGCCAAGGAAGGGAGATTGAAGGGGAAGTAAACTGAGTGTTTTCATGAACACCCTTTGTGACTTTAGTTCCATGAAACCCAAAATGGACCAGGGACTAGGTTTCAGTTTGTGTTTATCTGATCTAATGAGAAGGCATAAGAAAATTTTGCACGGGTGACAGAGTTCAGGATTATTGAGGGGTAGATGGCTCTCATAAATGTTTTAAGTGTAGATAAATTTTTGAGTAAATTTTGACGGATTTTTTAGGGTAGCTATCCTATTTGTGCATTATTTAGAAAATGTCTTCTCCATTTCATTTATCCTTTGCCTTTTCTTCCCCATTTCATTTCCACTAGAATGTGGGCGAAGAAAGTGGTGATACAAAATGATGTTGGGTTGAAAACCACCCAGTTTTTCCTTCTGTGCAGGGAAAACCACAGGTCTCCATCTCCCATGTGTCTCCTTTACTTTCACACAGGACACTTCACTTCTGACACTTGTGGTCACCAAATGTGTGTGTTTTTTTCCCCCCACATCAAACAATTCTGCAACATCAGCTGGGTGTCCTACAATTTAACTCAATTCTGACACTGTCTACCTGGAGATAGCATCACATCCCACAGGTTAAGGGCTGAGTTCCACAAGACTGCTCCCCACTTCAGATGCCAATCGCAAGTTGTAGATCCCCAGGTTACCCACAACTTCTCTCTGTCTTGGCTACAAATCAGAGGTTCCCATGACTTTCTTCCCCTTGGATTGGATTATTTGCTAGAGTGGCTCACAGACTCAGGGAAACATTTATTTAGGTTTACCAGTTTATTAAAGGATATGATAAAGGACACAGATGAACAGCCAGATGAAGAGCTACATAAGGCGAAGTCTGGGAGGGTCCTGAGTGCAGGAACTTCTGTCTCCAGTAGGGTTGGGGTGTGCCACCCTTTCGGTACATGGATGTGTTCACCAACCTGGAAGTTCTCTCAACCCCATATTATTGCGATTTTTTGGAGGCTTCATCACACAGGCAAGCTTAATTATTAACTTCATTTCCAGTCCTTCTCCCTTCTCAAGAGCACGGGGGGTGGAACTGAAAATTCTAAACTTCTAATCATGGCTTGGTCTCTCCAGAGCCCTTATCCAGGAGCCATCCAAGAGCCCACCCAGTCACCTCATTGGATCAAAAGACACTCCTATCACCAGGAAATTACAAGGGTTTCCCTTGTGTCAGAAACCGGGGTCAGTGACCAAATACTAGAACAAAAGATGCTCCTAATGCTCTTATCACCTAGGAATTTACAAGGGCTTTAGGAGCCGGGGGCACAGATCAAGATATATATATTTCCTATTATAAATCACAGTAGCATGCATACTCATTTCAGGTGACATGTTTTTTTCTACAGCTTCTGAAATTCTAAAACTGAATGTGTCTATGTTTATAATTACCTAAACAAACATGATCATTCTTGTTCCAAATATAAATTAATATTAATAATAGTGATAACTTACACGTTGAGGACATCTACCAGACACTGTGCTGAGTGCTTCATTGGCTGCATGTTATTTAACTCTAACGACACCCCAATGATGAGATAGGTACTAATATTAGTACCTCATTGTCAAAAAGGACACTGAGATGCAAAGAGGCTAATGAGTTATCCAAATTCACACCACAATGTAAATGGCAGACTTAGAACCACACAGCTGGCCTCCAGAGCCTATGCTCTTAGCCACCATGCTGCCCTGTGAATGCTAATCCGGTCCTGTCTCCGTGTTCGTGGAAGTTATGTTCTATAATGCCACCAGGAACATGGAATTAGCAGACACTGGACCACTGCTGCTAGGGGATGTATGGGGTTGAGTTCTGCCAGCCTCTGGTCACTGCATTTTGGTCAAATGATCAAATATTTTTGCCCTCCGCACCCCTGTTGCTGCGCTCTCCTCCGTGGCTCTGAAGCTTCCCCCCCCCCCACCTCCACCCCCCACCCCACCCCGTCTCTGCCAGTTGAGGGGCTTCCTAGTGTGTGGAAACTTTTCCTCCTTCACAGCTCCCTCCCAGAGGTCCAGGTCCCATCCCTATTCTTTTTCTCTGTTTTTTCTTTTTTCTTTTGCCCTACCCAGGTACGTGGGGAGTTTCTTGCCTTTTGGGAAGTCTGAGGTCTTCTGCCAGCGTTCAGTAGGTGTTCTGCAGGAACTGTTCCACATGTAGATGTATTTCTGATGTATTTGTGGGGAGGAAGGTGATCTCCATGTCTTACTCCTCCGCCATCTTGAAGGTCGTCCTGAGAAACCTTATTTTATATTGTTGATTCATTAACATTGACCTCTCTGCCAACAGCACTATAATTCATGCCCAAACAAGATGAACTAACACATATATATCTCAGCCTTCTTGTGCTTATGGACACTATATAGCACTCCAGCGCTATGCTTAGGGGTCATTTTAAACAGCAAAATCACCAACAAAAAGTACGAAAATGCAAAAAACTTGGCACTAAATAGGCTGTGTAAAGGATCCTTGTTTACAGTAAGAGAGATGAAACAAGAAGGCAGAGCGCCACCTGGATTGACCTCAGCTGATGATGCACTTGTCTAGTGACTCAAATTGTTTTGCCACCCTGTGCATGTTAGGGAGTGACTGTGAATGTTGATTTGGGGGTTACGAATAAATTTAAGCAAATAGGCAAACTCACAGATATTGGAATCCATGAATGAGGAGGATCTACTGTACTTGCTAAAAGTTGTATATTCTGTCCATTCTCTGGATAGAGCTGTTAGGGCAGAATTGCATATTGGTTAAGGACCCGGGCCTGGAGACACTTAGATCTATGTCTGTCACTTGTGACTGTGCACAATAATTACTTAATCTCACAGCAGGATAATAATAGTACATATCTGTTGTTAGGATTAATAATATAATGCACACAAGCATGCAGAACAGTACTCAGTACTTAATAAATGCTACTCTTTACTATAATTCAACCAATAGGCACAGGAGTACTAATTATTCATGCAAACATTTAAATATAAGGGATAAGCAGCTGTTATGTTTGTATCAGAAATGTAAGGATTTCTCTCCTGACACTTAAATATTGGATGAGTAAGTCAATGAACTTTCTGTATCTCAGCAATTTTTTTTAATGAAAATGGGGATAATGCTACCTACGGGCAAGACTGTTGTGAAAAATGAATGAGATAGTGTATATGAAAACACTTTGTAATCTTAAAGGTGCTATGTAAATATCAGGTAATATTATCATAATTATTGTTATACAAAATGTTTATTGTTGAAATCAATAACTAAAAACTTAGTTGATTCACATAGCACCTGTTAAATTTTATTGTGAGGTATATAATCCATTTGAAAGAGTGTCTATAATAAATATGTGTATTTTAAATAATAATAAAATGACTACCATGAGCTTACCATCCAGTTTTAGGAGTAGAATGCTACCCGTATCTCTGGAGCACCTCCTGTGCCTGCCCTAATCACCTTCCTGAACCCCGCCTCCCAAGAATCCACAACTGGGAATTTTGTGTTTATCATTTTCTTACATGTTAAATATGGCTTTGCCATTTAACTGGATACCCCCAAACAATACAGTTTTAGATTTGTCTTTTTTTTTTTTTAAGGAATTCCTTTATTTTTATTATTTATTTATTTATTTATTTATTTATTTATTTATTTATTTATTTCTGTGTTGGGTCTTCGTTTCTGTGCAAGGGCTTTCTCTAGTTGCGGCAAGCGGGGGCCACTCTTCATCGCGGTGCGCGGGCCTCTCACTATCGTGGCCTCTCTTGTTGCAGAGCACAAGCTCCAGACGCGCAGGCTCAGTAACTGTGGCTCACGGGCCTAGTTGCTCCGCGGCATGTGGGATCTTCCCAGACCAGGGCTCGAACCCGTGTCCCCTGCATCGGCAGGCAGATTCTCAACCACTGCACCACCAGGGAAGCCCTGTCTGTTTTTAAACATTGTCCAAATGGACAATTTTGTTTTATCTTTTGTTAAACTTACTTTTTTCTTCTCCTAAAATTAAGTTTTTGTGATCTATCCATGTTGTCCATAGCAAGTAGTTCATTCATGTTCACTATTTATTTACACTATCCTGTTACATGAATACAGCACAATTGATTTGTCCTAATGATGGACATGTATTTCCAATGTCTCGCTGTTATAAATGATAAACAATGCTGCAGTGAATTCTTAACTACTGCGCCACCAGGGAAGCCCTGTAGATTAGTCTTTTTAAGAATTTCATATAAATGGAGTCATACAGTATGTACTCTTTTGGGCTTGGCTTTTTGTTGTTGTTGTTGTTTGGTATAATGTTTTTGAGATCTATCCATGTCATTGTAGGTGTTAGTAGTTCAATTTTTAAAATTGTTATCCCTGAGTGTTAGTATTTGATCCTCTTTATTGCTATTCGATTTATTTTATTACTATTGTATGTCAATATGACAGTATTATAGGGATACACCACAATTTGTTTACCCATTCACCTGTTGATAGACATTTAGTGTTGTTTCTAGTTTCTAACCACTGTAAAAAAACTGCTCTGAATATTTGTATATATGTCTTTTTGTGAACATATGTTTTAGTTTCTCTTGGGTAAATATTTCAGAGTAAAATGCTGGGTCATGTGATAAATGATATATTTAAATTTTAAGAAAATACAAAACTATGTTTTCCAAAATGGTTGTGCCATTTTAACTCCCCACTACCAATGTATGAAAGTTTCTCTGTATTTTTGCTCCATATTCTTGCCAGCACTGTTTGCTGTCGTCAAGTTTTCTTTTAAGCCATTATATTAGGTGTGCTGTGTTATCTCGTTGTAGTTCCATATATATATATATATATATATATATATATATATTTTTTTTTTCTTGTAACATCTTTTTCTGGTTTTGGTATCAAGGTAGTATTGTCTTATAAAAATTAGTTGGAAAGTGTCTTATCTCTTCTTTTTTTTTAAGAGCATTTGTGTGGGATTTACATTATTTCTTCCTAAAATGTTTGATCAATGATGAAACTTTTTGGGCACGAAGGTTTGTCTTTGTTTTTTTGTGGGAAGGTTTTTACTTATAAATTCAAATTCTTTAACAGGTACAGGGCTATTCAAATTTTCTATCTCTTGAATTATTTTTGGTAAATTGTGTACATCAATTACCATTTATTAAATTTGTTGGCATAAAGTTGTTAATAATATAGAGATGTGGAAGTTCACGTTTCATTTTATAATTTCATATTCTCTGAATTTTTTGCAAAGTATATGTAGGGTCCTTACATTGGGGGATTTGGGGAAATGGCCAAGTTAATAAGTTAAATGATTGGACTTAAGCAGAAATCTTGTATTATTCAACAATTATTACTGCCTACTATGTGAAAGGCAATGTGCTGGGTGCCAAAAAAGCAAAGTTCTTGCCTTTATAGAGCTGATGGTTTAGTGGGAGATATTTGAAGAATAATAACACGTTAGGTACAACGAAAAGGTATAACAGAAGCAAGTGGAAGCATTAGAGAAAGTTCATCTAAAGGACCTGGCAAAGTCACAGGAGGAGGTACAATTTGAGCTGATGTGTGACCATATTAGTTTGCAAAATTAACAAGCTAGGGGAGAGTGTTTAAGACAGAAGGTTTAATGCATGTAAAGGTATGAAGAATAGGAAGAACATGGACAACTCAGGAAACCTTAAGTAGTTGAGGATTACTGAAATTTTAAGTGAATGTCTGCTTTTAAAAAAAAATCTTGGATCTCTTTTATGGCCTTAATATCTATATACCTATACTTATTTATTTACTATATATATATTATACACACACACACCTCAAAACATCCTATAGTAATGGATATGCCATTACCCATTTTCTGTTGATAGACATTCATGTTGTTTCCATTTTTCACTATTACAAACCATGCTGTAATAAACATTATTATACATACTTTTTTGCACACATTAAAAACTTCTCTAAAATAGCTATTAGTGGATTTGCTACACTGAAGGTTACCTACACTATTCTGTCAATTCTAAATTTACCTTCAGAAATGCTGTACCAAATTACCTTCCTGCTCACAGTGTACGAGAGTAGCTGATTCCCCACCTCCTCATAAGGGCTAGATATTATGATTCTCTTTGAATTTTAAGATATCACTTTGCTAAGCAGGGTAGACAAATTAGAGACAGGTTTCCAACCAGTCAACATAATGAAGTGGTGAAGATCACCGCTGTTGCAGTCAGACAGCCTTGAGTTGGTATCTCGGTTTTCCATTTGCTGTCTGTGCTACTTGAATCAATTAACTGATGGAGTGGTGGCAAGTTTACCTTTGGAGTGTACGAGGCATGTGTTTATGGAGACAGTAGAATCTATCATTATAATAAGACTGGGAGCAAACAGCGGCTATTAAATAGTTCATGGTGCTTTCCCAATGGGTCAGGAATGAGTTGATCCCATTTACAGTTTAACACGGGCAAAATTTCCAAAAAGATAACCAGAATACACACTGAAAGTGTGGCAGACTATTTCAACGGTGCCGTTCTCGAAACTCTGAGATAAAAAGGTGTTATAAAGCAATGGATCAGGCTGGGTGGCCATTTTTGAAGTTTGGACTCTGGAAGGTTAAAATCCACCACGTCTGTCTACGCCTGGGTCATAACACTTTCTGTAGGGACCCAACTGGGGAATACCGACGGGCGGATTCCCCTTTTCTGCTTGGAAACTACGGTTTCTAAGACACTTCTTAAAGTGACTCTTGGAAGAAAGAAACTCGCCCGACTTCACGAAGGTCGGCACCCTCCCAGAGCAATGCGGACCCTTGCCAGAGCAAGATGGCGCTTTCCCTCCTCGCTTCTCGGGGATGGAGAGCTCCTTAACGGGAATCACTCACTTGGAGGCCACCCTTGCCCTTACCCAAGATGGTGAGTCGCGCAAACTCACCGTTTCCAGGTTTCAACATGGCTTCCCGGACCCGCAGCACCGGAGGTTAATCTCAGGAACCCAGCGGAACTCTCGCGGAAGTAGCGTAAACGGAAGTTGTTGCGTAACGCGACTCCCCGCCTCCACGTCCCGCCCCCGTGCTGACGCCGCGCCCCCAGCTGGGCGGCGAGCAGAGCTAAGATGGCGGCCGAGTTGGAGTACGAGTCTGTTCTGTGTGTGAAGCCCGACGTCAGCGTCTACCGGATTCCGCCCCGGGCCTCCAACCGCGGTTACAGGTACTAACCCCGAGGTACTGCGGCACGCGCGTACCCGGTCGGGGCTGACACTTTGCTCCTCAGTAGCACGCTGCCCGTGCCTGCCACTGCCACCTCTGGGTTGTCACCTTGCTAGGCTCCCCACCTGGGTTGTTGTCACCCTGTCCTCCTGCTCTTCCCCCACTCTGGACTGCTGTCATCCTTGTTTCCGCCGCTTAAAAAAATGACTATCCTGCATTCTCCCACCCCTCCTCCCCCGGACCCCCTCTGGGTTACCCCTTTGCTCTCCATCCGTTTCCAGTCGTGTCTGCTCTATCACCAGTCACCTTTCCTTCGCTCTTCCCTGCGTCCTTTAGCTTGTCACCCTCATCTTCCCCTCGCTGTCTGTCCCCGCCCCCCATTTCCAGTACCTCGTGCGTATTTGTGGGTAATCTTTGTGTCGTTGGCCCCTCTCTGGATGAGCTAATTTGTCTCTTGTGCTGTTCCGTCTTGTCACCAAATCTCATCATCCACCATATGGTTTTTCCTTTCAGCTCTTTTGCCAGTGGGCAAAGGTTATGATCCTAAGTTTTCCAATGGTTGTCCGGTCTGTCTCTTTTCAATATGTTTTCTTGGTGATACTGTAGTATTTTCAATCTTTCTTCCCTACCCCCTTCTCTCCATTTCGCCTATAGCTTTTACTTCCAGAGTTAAGGCAGCATTTTCACTGGAGGGCTGACTAACCACCTTGTAATCCAATGACTGGGAGGGTCTGAGTATGCTGTAGGAAGTCACCAAGTCATGTAGTCCAAAGAGTTCACATGTAACTCACTGGGTTGCATGTTAAAAAATATGAGTGTGAGCCCTCGCGACTTTACAGCTGTATGATTTGAGACAAGTCTCTTAGCCTCTCCAAGCCTCAGTTTTCTCATCTGTAAAATAGAAAAAAAAAAAAAGGTGGTAATAAAACCTGCTCTAGCTAGGTACCTTGTAGAAGTTTTTAGAGGGTTAAATGAAATCATACAATAAATATGAAAAAGAATTTAAGGTAAATTTCCTAAAAAGAATTTAGGAAAACAGTAAAGCAGTATATAAATATGAGATACTGGTTTGATTTCTCTCTCTGACTCACATCACCATCAGGATTTTCCTCTTGGCATTTATTATTACCTCGGCTGAAAAGTTATTTTCTCCCTGTGTCCAATGTTTTGCCTCGTTATCAGAGGTTCATTCATCGTGAATCAGTATCTTTCTGCTTGCTGACCTGTGCACTAGACCCTGTGGGTTGTACCTTTTGGCAAAGAGGTAGTCCTGATTTCAAGCTTTCAATCATACTCCAGATTGACCATGAATAAGACTCTGCATGCTTTTTGATGGTAGTCACAGGTACTAATACGTGTGCGTCAGTTGAGAACTCTCCTTCTTTGGCGAGCCCTCCTTGACCTTCCATTCTGGCTTAGGTGTGCTCTTGGTGCTTCCATAGCACCTGGGCTTGTCTTTATCACAGAGCTCTTCCTTCTGCATTCTCATTGATTGTTTGGTCTCCCAGTTCTCCAGACTAGACTGTGAACAACTTGAGGTCTTTTTAAACTTTATATTCCTAGGGTCTAGCACAGTTTCTGGCACATGGTGGAGACTCTGTAAATGTTGACTTAAAGAAATTAGTAGATTACATTTAAATTAGCATTGATTGAGCTGTGAAATAAGGTAAAATAGCTCATGACCTCCAACTTTACGCGTTGAGACTTCCTAAAGGATATGATACACGTTGAAGTGAGGTTCTGTTCTTTTTCTTCTACTTAAAGCTTTTTAAAAGCTTGAAGCTTCTCTCACCCATCTGCTTTCTCTGTCTTCACTTCTGGTTTATCCTTTATCCTTATGTCAATTAACTGCATTGAGCCATCAAAGCAATTTCTTAATTCTCCTCTTTTACCCTTTTTCTTTTTGTCATTCTGTGTTTTCCATGCTTATTATTGTCATCTTATCTTACAAGAGGCTTTTTACATCAACCACTCTTAGTCAGTGAAGAGAGCAGAACTGAGTTTGAATTGTGATTCTCATTTATTTGCTGGGTTACCTTTGGCAAGTCACTTAACTCTTTCGAACTTTAGTTTCCTCGTCTGTAGAAATGGATATAATATTACTTACTTTGTGAGATCCTCTCAATTTTCACAAGAATGGGCATAATGCCTGGAACAGGTGCTTGATAAATACTACTTTTCTCCCTTTTTGTCTGTGTCCATTTTACATTATGAGCATGATTTGTTCTCTAGGCTGCCATTAAAGGAAAAACTGGACTTTGTAGGAAGCAGGAGAAATGCTTTCTTTGAGTGACTAGTAAGATGAGAGGGAATAATTGACTTTGGTTCACTTAGCATAAGCTGTTGCTTCCCAGACTTTCACTGACCAGACTTACGGAATTTAGGTTGATGCAAAACTTATAAATGGTTAGAAAATGGTTTCCCAACCTATAAAACTTTTTTTTATTCATCATTACCCTCCTCCTCAGCTAAATCAGTATTAAACCCTATAGTGTGTTTTAATGTAATGAAAAGAATGCTGGACTTTGAAGTTAGGGATTGTTACTTAGTGTGTTATTGTCTATTTCTTCATTTAGAGAGAGGTGGTAGACTTTTATGCCTATTCCATACAGCTGCTATAAGACTTATTGCCAAGGTAGATGAAAATTTGTGAGGTTGGTTTAGAAGATCAGTAAAACCAAGAGTTCCTCAGGGTAGGTCAGGGGAGTGGCAGAGGAGGTAAGGCTCAGGGCTGAGGGAAACTGCTGCCATGAGTATCCATTCATTTACTGAGGATTTGTTAAATATTGGCCACCAGACACACAAATAAGCCTAGGAAGCTGTCCAAAGAAGCGTGTCTAGTAGGCTTGTTCCTAATATTTTCAGTAGCCCATTTCCACTATGTCTAGCTCATGGCGGTATAGTGGAATAAGTAACGGCTCATTAAAAAAATTTCATAGACAGGGACCTCTAGAGCTTGCTCTAATCTGGATCAGATTCAGGTACTTGAGGGTCTTTGAGGCGGGACATCAAGAGAGAAGGGTGTGACAAAGGTTTTATCTTGTAAATCCTATTCAGAACTTGTCCTAATTTAAATTTTCATTTCTTCCTTTCCACCATTTGCTTATCATCTTGTGAAACTTATTTTTATTCAGATTCCCAAGGGATGAGTTTTTTTTTTTTTTTTGGGATGAGTTATTACTGACTTTTATTTGCCCTCCCTTTTCCACACTGCTGGCAAAACAAAATCACAAATACAATGTTTTGTAAAATTGTTTCATGTTTAAATAATGTCTTAGATTTCATTCAGATTCATTTATAACACAGATCATAAGGATTCAGTGTTTGTACTGTTCCCATGGACATTTGTATCTCTAATCCACAAGTCCTTCCTGAAGTCCAGATTCATATATTCAAACACATACTCTGTATCTCCTCTTGAAAATCTGTAAGACATCTCAGACTCAACATAGCCAAAACTGAACTCCTGATCTTTCTTCCCAGACTTGCTCTACTTGTAGCCTTCCTCATCTCAATTATTGGCAATTCCTCTGTTCAGGCTAAAAACCTTGGAGTCATCCTTGATTTTATCTTTGATGTCTCTCTTTCTCTTCTACCTCAAATCCATTCCATTAGAAAATCCCGCTGCCTTACATTAAATATATCCACAGTCTAGCCACTTCTGCTCCTTTCTCTTCCTAGTCACCATCGTGACTCTCCTAGATTAGTACAGTAGTCTCTTAACTAATCCCCCTGCTTCAGTGTTCATATTGCTGCATCTCTGCTATGATAGCAAAGTAATCCTCTTAAACTAAAAGGGAGATCATGTCACACCTCTTCTTTTTTTTTTTTTTTTTTTTTTTTTTTTTTAAAGGAAGCTAATCCTGCCATTCACTCTTTTCTTTTTTTTAAATTTTATTTATTTATTTATTTATTTATGGCTGTGTTGGGTCTTCGTTTCTGTGCGAGGGCTTTCTCTAGTTGCGGCAAGAGGGGACCACTCTTCATCGCGGTGCACGGGCCTCTCACTATTGCGGCCTCTCTTGTTGCGGAGCACAGGCTCCAGACGCGCAGGCTCAGTAGTTGTGGCTCACAGGCTTAGCTGCTCCGTGGCATGTGGGATCTTCCCAGACCAGGGCACGAACCCGTGTCCCCTGCATTGGCAGGCAGTTTCTCAACCACTGCGCCACCAGGGAAGCCACACCTCTTCTTAAATGGCTTCTTTTTCACTCACAGTAAAAGCCAGAGTTCTTACAATGGCTTATAAAACCCTACATGACCTGTCCCTCAGTTAGCTCTCCCACTTCATCTCTTTATTCTAACCACAGTGGCCTCCTTGCTTGAGGGCAGATAATGGCAGGCATGCTCCTATCTTAGCATCTTTGCACTAGCTGTTTCCTACATCTGGAATGGTTTTCCTCCAGATATCTGCATGGGTAACTCTCACTTCCTTCACATTTTTGCTCACATTTCACCTTGTTAATAAGGCCTGCCTTATTAACCTTGACCACCCTTTTTTTTTTTTTTAACATCTTTATTGGAGTATAATTGCTTTACAATGGTGTGTTAGTTTCTGCTTTATAACAAAGTTAATCAGTTATACATATACAATATGTTCCCATATCTCTTCCCTCTTGCATCTCCCTCCCTCCCACCCTCCCTATCCCACCCCTCTAGGTGGTCACAAAACACCGAGCTGATCTCCCTGTGCTGTGCGGTTGCTTCCCACTAGCTATCTATTTTACATTTGGTAGTGTATATATGTCCATGCCACTCTCTCACTTTGTCCCAGCTTACCCTTCCCCCTCCCCATATCCTCAAGTCCATTCTCTAGTAGGTCTGTGTCTTTATTCCCATCTTGCCACTAGGTTCTTCATGACCTTTTTTTTTTTTTTCCCCCTTAGATTCCATATATATGTGTTAGCATACTGTATTTGTTTTTCTCTTTCTGACTTACTTCACTCTGTATGACAGACTCTAACTCCATCCACCTCACTACAAATACCTCCATTTCGTTTCTTTTTATGGCTGAGTAATATTCCATTGTATATATGTGCCACATCTTTTGAATGCTGCAACATGTTCATTCTCCCACGACCCTCCCGATCTCCCTTTTCTGCCTCTGCATTTTCTTTTTACCGTAGCAGTTATCACCTTCTGAGATGTTAATTATTTTACTTATTTATTGCTTCTTTTTTATTATCTGTCTTCTATTAGAATGAAAGCTTCATGACGGCTTTAAATTTGGTTCCATCTTGTATCCCAAGTACCTAGAACAGTACCTGCAACTTAATACACACTCTGTAAATATTGGTTGAATTCAGTGAAAGATAATATGTTTAGGGATTTGGGAGGCTTCTGTTACCTAATATATTTCATTTAGTAGACTTTGTTGTTCCCTGATCAGCAAAACACTATTATATAAAATACCATCTACAGTATTATATAAAATAGTGTCATTGTGATAAATTTTTAAATTGCTTTTTTTTGTACTTTTTTTTTTTTTTTTTTAAGTTTTATTTATTTATTTATGGCTGTGTTGGGTCTTCATTTCTGTGCGAGGGCTTTCTCTAGTTGTGGCAAGTGGGGACCACTCTTCATCGCAGTGCGCGGGCCTCTCATTATCGCGGCCTCTCTTGTTGCGGAGCACAGGCTCCAGACGCGCAGGCTCAGCAATTGTGGCTCACGGGCCCAGTCGCTCCGCGGCATGTGGGATCCTCCCAGACCAGGGCTCGAACCCGTGTCCTCTGCATTGGCAGGCAGATTCTCAACCACTGCGCCACCAGGGAAGCCCTTTTTGTACTTTTATATACTTTTATTGATGCTTTTTGGACTTCAGTAGTAACCTTCTGTTTGCTTTGGACTGTGTGTAACATGAGGCATCTGTATAGAGAGAATCATGAGTTAGTCTTTTGATTATTTAATACGTAGAAAGAGTAAGCAGTTCAGAAGAGGGAAATAGAAATATGGCAAATGATCCTGCGTAGGTTTTTAGTGTATTAAAGACGTTGACCCGAGGCCTGAGGCTTCTCCATTTTCCTATCCTAGGGCATCTGACTGGAAATTAGATCAACCTGATTGGACTGGTCGCCTCCGAATCACTTCAAAAGGGAAGATCGCTTATATCAAACTTGAGGATAAAGTTTCAGGTAATCTGTGCTGGTGACTCTCTAACATATTAAGGATATTGGTTTGGTGTTCTTTTATAAATACCTTCAAATTGGGGACTGGCATGGAAATACTTGTTAATTGAGTTTCAAATGTTTGTTTCCTTTGCTCAAAGAAGTCTTTTCCTTACCTGTCAGGGGAGCTCTTTGCTCAAGCACCAGTAGAACAATATCCTGGTATTGCTGTGGAGACAGTGACAGATTCCAGCCGCTACTTTGTAATCCGGATCCAGGATGGTACTGGTAAGGGATCAGGGATTTTGAATGGGTTGAGGTTAGGAAAATAGTTAATGCAGTTCAACAGAAGTGTGCCCCAATGCATTTATCTTACTTCAGTTTACTAAATTTTTCCTCCCCTTTGTCCAAAGTTAATTCTAGTTGCTAAAGGAGAAGGATTAACATGTTTGTAATAGATATGAACACAAGTTCCAAGATGTGGTTATTAAAAGTAGACGTAAATAAATCAAAATGTTTATCTAACCAAAGAATTGACACATATTGCCTCTTCATTGTTGTGGTGGTTTTTTGTGGGACTATCTTACATCAAATGTGTTTACGGCAGTCATCTTTTCTCCAATCAGAGGTTGGCAAATTTTTTCTGTAAATACACAGATAATAAATATTTTAGGTTTTGTGGGCCAAATGATCTCTTGCAACTACTCAGTTCTGTTGATGTAATGTGAACGCTGCCATGGATGGTATGTAAACAAACTGGTGTGCCTTTGTTCCAGTGAAACTTTATTTACAGGAACAAGCTCTGGCAGCATTTGGCCCATGGGCTGCATGCAGTTTGCCGATCCCTGGTCCATGAGAAAATATTTCACATTCACAGATGTTATCTAGTTAGGGTAAATATTACATTGATATTTTCATTGGATAGAGTTTGCCCTAAGGGATACTTCCTGTTCTGAAGATTCCTGTCTTTTTCACAGGGCGTAGTGCTTTCATTGGCATTGGCTTCTCAGATCGGGGTGATGCCTTTGACTTTAATGTCTCTTTGCAAGATCACTTCAAGTGAGTGAAGCTTGTCTTTAGTTACCAGGTTAAATGTTTGGGGAATGCTGCTCCTCAGTTGAGTGGGCACTATCTCTCTTACCTCCTGGTTTCTTTACTTGGTAAACTAGTTCACGTGAATATAAATCTTCCCATTCACTCTGTTTTCTTACATTATATTTGTATCTGTTCTATCCTTTCCTTATAGCTAGAATATGTTTTTAATCCCTTGTACAGTGGTTTGAGATGGGGCTTTTGTTTATGCCTCTGGGGAATTTGCCCTTGCTTTTAGGTGGCTGAAGGAGGCATAACAGTAACAGCAGGGCTGTCTGTGAGATATGTGGGGAGTTATGTGCCAGTTTTCTTACTCCATGTAGCTGACATGTTTAGTGCCTGTTGCAGTACTTCTTCAGCCCATTCGATCTTGGCTCAGCTGTGGTGGACAGCACCATGCACGCTGTTGGCTTCCTACCTCAAGCGCAGGCTTTTCTGCCTTAGGACTTCCTGAAACTGTGGCAGGCCAGCCAGTTAGCAAGGGGGGCAACCTGGAAGGACTGAGGAATTAACACCCCCTCAGGGGCCGCCCTCAACCATGGGGGATGGGAATTGGTGGCTAAGTGCCCTCTTTTGGAGGGACAAGTTTAATATGCCTTTTGAATGGTTCCTCAGCGGTATTGAACCCCAGTTGCCCTTTCTTGGCTTTTCTTCCTTTCCTTTCTCACATCTCATGTTCCCTTACTCTACTTTCTGGAATCATGTTTCACATAAATTAGCTACACTCAAATTTGTGTGTCAGACTCCGCTTTCAGGGAATCCCAATTAAAATAACTTACTCTTTTACTGAAGGTGGGTAAAGCAGGAATCTGAGATTTCCAAAGAATCTCAGGAAATGGATAATCGTCCCAAGTTGGATCTGGGTTTCAAGGAAGGGCAGACCATCAAGTTGAGTATTGGGGTGAGTATGGTTCCCCCCACCCCTCCTTGTATTTCCATAAGCCTGTGACTTGCTCTTTTTCTTTTCTCACTCTGCTTCTTTTTTTTTTTTTTTGTAGAACATCACAACCAAGAAAGGAGGTGCTTCTAGGCCCAAGACTACAGCGACTGGGGGCCTAAGCTTACTCCCACCACCGCCTGGAGGCAGAGTCACAATTCCCCCACCGTCCTCCTCAGTTGCCATCAGCAATCATGTCACTCCACCGCCCGTACCAAAATCCAGTCATGGAGGTACTGATGCAGGTAACTCTCTCTAGCACTTTAACCTTGAGAAATCATATCTTAGGGTTTAACTGGGTAACACCTATTTGCCAAGGAGAGTGTCGATGGTTTTGCTGTTAAATGGTGCTTGACACTGACAAGGTGATTCTGGAAGCCTCTAGCAAGGCATTGAAGCTTTTCTAGTGAGCTGAGAGTCATGGTTCTGGGTGGTTCTTTGGCTGAAAATGAGTAGATATTGAGAAGACTGTTTCCTTCACTGTACCTTGGTGACAGAGATGCTAGTGGGCCTGCGAGTCAGATGGACCAAGATTTTGGTCATGGCTCTGCTACTTTTTATCTGAATGTGTTGGGTAACATTATTTAATTTCTTTGAGTCTCAGTATCCTTACCTGTAAAATGGAGATGTAAAACTACCCCAAGACTGTGAGGGTGAAATGAAGTGATGGCACCTAGCCCAGTTCTTGGAATATAGTAGCCGTTCAGTGAATGTCATTTCTTAATCCGTTCCATTTCTTCACAAGGGCAATGAGAGGAAATGAGACGACATCTGGGTTTATGAGTACATTTTCGTTTTTCTTTACCGTCTGGTGGGAAAAAAGAATAGATATAGTTATTTCCATTTAAAAGATGAGAAATTAGAACTTGGGAAGGAATTTTCCTAGGTTTAGAGAACCTAGTATTAGAATCTGGGAGTTTTAAGTTATATCATTAATTAGTTAATTATAATTTAACATAATTTAAGTTTTAAATTATATCATTAATCATTTGTAATTGATTGCTAAGAGCAAACTTTCTCTTTCTGGAATTTTTGAGGTAAAAGTGGTTATAGGCTACTTCTTTTGGTAAGTGTTGCCAGAAGGCACTGAGGATAGTATCTAAGGTTTATTTATTTTTATTTTTTAAAACTAAACTTGATAATTGTAGATTCACATGCAGTTGTAAAAAATAATACAAAGAAATCCCACATACCCTTTACCCAGTTACCCTCAACATTTTGCAAAATTGACATTGAGACCATCTCATCATCTTACTTAGATTTCGTCGTTTTTACGTATTCTCATTTGTGTGTGCAGTTGACCCTTGAACAGTGCAGGGCTCAGGTGCACTGACCACTTCCTCCCTGCCCACCCCCCCATGCAGTCAAAAATCTGTGTATAACTTCATAGTTGTCCTTCTGTATCTGCGGTTCCAAATCTGCAGATTCAGCCAACCACAGATCACGTAGTACTGTAGTGAGTGTTTATTGAAAAAAAATCCCTGAGTAAGTGGACCCACGCAGTTCAGACCCATGTCGTTCAAGGGTCGGCTGTCGTTCTGTGCAGTTTTGTCATGTGTAGGTTCCTGGATCCACCACCATGGTCAGGATACTGAACAGTTCCACCATGACAAGGATCCCTTATAGCCACACCTCTTTGCCTCTCCCCACAATCCCTAACTCTCAGCAATCAGTCACTAATCTGTTCTCCATCTCTAATTTTGTCACTTCAGGAATGTTACCTAAATGGAACCATATAGTATATAACCTTTGGGATTGACTTTTCCCACTCAGGATGATTCCCTTGAGAGTCATCAAGTTGTATATAGCAACAGTTTGTTCCTATTTATTGCTGAGTAGTATTCCATGGTATGGATGTACCACAGTATGTTTAATCATCACCCATGGAAAAGCATCTGGGTTGTTTCCAGTTTTTGGCTGTTACAAACAAAGTCACTGTGAACATTTACGTATAGGTTTTTGTGTGAACATAAGTTTTTGTTTCTAAAATTTTTATTCTGTTTCCCCTTTTCTTATTTCTTCTCTTACCTTGTATTCAGATATCCTTTTAGATTTGGATTCTCCTGCTCCTGTAACGACACCAGCACCAGCTCCAGTTTCTGCAAGCAGTGACTTGTGGGGTGACTTTAGCACTGCATCCAGGTATTAGCATAGGGAAACCAGCATACTCTCAACCAGGGTATTGATGATGTATGTACAGTCAAATGAAGTCTCTGATCTGGGAAAGCAGGGCATTTGTAGGTCATATAGAGTCTTCAGCAGGAATTCTAGGTAAGGAAGTATAGGAGTGCTGGGGATGGTGGGATAAGAAAGCTGTAGCATGAAGCTTGAGTGGAATATCTCAGGCCTTGGTAAGTAGAATTGCTGTGAAGTACAGTTTCAGGAATTCTGGGCAGAAATTTCTTACTGTTAAGGATGGAGTCCCTATCCTAATATGCCTTTGGCTATCTCTCTGTTCTGTCTCACAGCTCTGTTCCAAACCAGGCACCACAGCCGTCCAACTGGGTCCAGTTCTGAGGAGCACCGGCAGGACGTTAAGGACAGACTTGAAGAATCACAATGACCTTGAGGGCACCAATCTGAGGGGAGCTCGGAACCCCTTCCCTCCCCAGAAGCAAAATTATTGAACGGTTGTTTTCATAGCTTCTCCATTGCGTTCAGGCTGGTGTGTCACTCCCCGGTGTTCCTTGCTGTACAGCCGAGAAAGTATTTCTTATCTCCTGTTCACTATCAGGGCAGGGGCATAGTGGGTCTTCTGATACTTGTGGCTGACTTTTGCAGGGCTCTAAAGGCCAGGGTCTCTTTGGTGGGGAAATAACCTCCAACATCTGTAAAATTTTCTCCATCTTTAAATTCTTTAACTTTTTTCAGAATCATCTCATGACCCTTGTGTACCTCTTTGTGAAGCTCTGTTTAGCAATTTCAGGGGAGACAAAAACCTCAGAACTTCCTTTTCCATTAACTGAAGACTCTAAAAATGGACAGACTGATCACAGTGTTTACAGATTCAGAATTTTGATAGGGGTAGGTGTGAAGAAAGACCTGTTTGCTGGGTCTCTGCTGTATATCCTCCCTCAGGCTTGTCTTATTCAGTGAACATCCAGTGCTGGGTGCAGCCCCCTGACCCTCTAGTGTCTAGTGTGTTTACATGTCTCTTCCTGTGACAAGAGGGTTGTGTTGGTGGCACCCCACTCTTCTTTTGTGGAATAGTGCAGCATCTCTGATCAGTGGGTGTCTCTTGGATGAAGGAGGTTCAAGGGACTATGTTTTCCTACTTATATTCTAGAGAAGCAGTTACTTTCTTGCAGCTCCATCTAGTTGCTGCATTTGAAGCACAGCGTTACTTTGTAATGGCCCCATTATTTGTCCTAAAGTTAAAGGGTTTAGAGTTTTTAACCTAATTTGTAGAGCAGAGAGGTTGAAAGCACTTAACTCTTGTTCAGTACCCACATTACCTTGCTGCCTGGGTATCTGGCTCCTTTTCATACACATTTATTTTTTCAGTCCACCAGCTCTTCAACAGAAAGCTGCTGTTACATGTACCATCATTTATGAAGCAAGCTGGAGAGCCATGGCTTTAGCTGTGCTAGGTTTTGCCCAAATGACGGCTGCAATACCCATCACCAGGAGTATCTCAGAAGCAAGTTGCCCCCCACCACTTTCCCTCCCTCTACCCACCATTCCTTTTACAATGCTGTGAAGCGGTCCCGCTCTTAGGTGAGCTGGCACCAGCTACTTTGTCTGCTAAGGGGCAATTTTGAGAGTGAAATGGGAGGATCTCACTTCTTCCCTTAGCACCTATGTGGATGTGTACCCTCTGGCTGAAGGGAGTCCTTATATTTAGTTTCAAAATAGATTCTCTCTCTTGGATTTCCTTCTTGACTCTTTTTAACTTTGGGTCCATTTTTTTTTCCATTACTTCCCGTTCCAGGCAGCTCTATTCTTGCAGAGCCATGGCAGGACATTTAAAAATTCCAATAGAAAACACTAAAAGGAAAGCCTGTAGAATCACTAGTGACTAACTACTGGGAGCCTATTTTCTCAATCTTCCTCTATGTTGTGTTCTTTGTATTCTCAAGATGATAATATATTATGTATTTGAATTGCTGAAAAATTGAAAATGAACTTTCAGATATATGTATATAGAGCATATGTATGCTGTATTGGTGCAATAATGGTAATTAAAAATATGGAAAGAGGTAGTGTCTCTTTTATCTTTCTATTTGCCTGTTTCATTATCTTTTTTATTTAATTGACCCAATATAGGTGGCCAGTAGGTAATAAAAGGACATTTTATATCTATTACTCATTTTCAAGAAATGGAGGTTTTAAGAGGTTAAGGCTAGACCTCTGTCCTCATGTTTCTAAACCCACAGAGGCTCCTTGTCGAGATCATTTGTATTTATTATTTATTTGCTGGTACAGTTAATTTCATTTGCTTCGAATTATCTTTGTGATCTAGGCCACCTTTCATATCCCAGAACTATGGTCAGCATAAATGAAGGGAATCAATGCATGAGATAGAACCAAAGTGAGAGTTACAGACTTTAGAAGCCAGAAGGATCTTGGAGTTCTCATTCAGTGATTGTCACAGGAAATGAATCAGAATGATATGGGTGCTGCTGCTTTTTTTTTTTTTTTCTTTTTTTGTTTCCAATTTAAAATAACATACTGCTCTCTCCAGAGATTCTGATACACCTCCCCCATTTGCCCTCCCAGGGAAGGGCTTGGATGGCTTCCCCAACCATGGCCTTTCTTATCATTAGTGAGGTTGTGAGGCACTATCATGGATAAACATGTATCCTAAACTGCAGGGGGGTTTTTTGGGCTGAAGATGCAGATAATAATTTTTCCAGCTCAACCCCCTTGGTTAGACATTGACATCTGCCTTCACGGTTGTCATGTGAGCTTTTATTACTCCTCACTTCTTCCATTAGGATAACCTTCTAGGTAGTTGGCTTGCCTCTAGCTTTCTCAGCCCTAGTTCAGCTTACACGTTGCCACCAGAATAATCTTCCTGAAACCAAACCCTGCTCATGCCCTTTCCTCCCCTACTCATTGATTACCTTTAATAATTTTCCTTTGCTTACAGGTTAAAGTCCAAAGTACCATTTCATCCTCAGCTCGCAATTTTCCCTTTCAGTCTGCTCCTGCACACTTGTCATTCTGCAGATGCCATCAGCAACATGGGCATTGAGTGCTTGCAATTCCCTCTGCCTAGAATTCCTTCCCTCTCTACCTGCCTGGTGAAATCCTTCCCATCCTGGAAAGCTCAAGTGCTGCTTCATGAAACGTTACTTATCCCCTCAGTCTGAAAGGTGATCTCCGTTGTTTTTTGGGGTTGCTGTTGAAATTCTCTTCTTACTAGTTTGTAAGCTCTTTGATATAAGGACCATGTCTTCATTTTTATCTACTCAATACTTTCCATATGCCATAAATATATACTTGTTGAATTAACAGTGATTTCAGTGAAGAGGGACTAGACATCAGAAAGTTGGGTTTTTCCTTTTTCACTCATTCTCATTTTGGTTGTTCCTAGCTACAGGACATAAGTATTCCTTATATGCTTTGTTATAGTTGCAGAAGGTCTCATTTATATGCTCCAGAGTCAGTTAATATTAGGGCCCAAGAAAGTAGCATTGAAGACAAATTTTACTTTGATACATAGACGCTATGGCCTGGGAAAAGGAAAACTGGATATCATGTAGCGCAGCTGCTGATAAATCTGGTAGCTTACTTTCTGATCTCAGTTATTACAACTGGCTAAGATTGCACTTGGTTATATTTAGCTTTTTTTTTAGCTTTTTAAAAAAAGTCATTTCTGTTATTGCCTCTTAACTGTACATGAGGAAGATACATATGGTTTTTGACTAGAACTTATACTCAGGAGCTCCCCATCAATCACATATTCTCTTGAGAAAGAAAGGAAAAAGGAAGAGGATTACATTTACTTTCAAGTCCCTTAAGCCTGGGGAATGTATAGGCGTGGTGTGGTTTTCACAGCAACCATGGTTGAAACCATGTTGTATGGCATTTATTTCAGAATAAGAATTGTCATTTTCAGTCCCTTTTTGAAAGTTATTAAGATATGGGGGTGGTATGTTTTTTAAAAAGCTCTAGTATACTAAAGTCTACATCTCAGTCAGGAGTGAAATAATTGTCCTTTGAGACCTCATGTTCTGCCCTATCAATCTAAGACTAGTGTCATCCCCTCAATTAAACACAATAATGCATTAAGACCAACGATGAATGTTTCTGTTTGCTTTTTAATATTTTCTTTTGTCTTATGTGTGTTCTGCCACTGCACCTAATAATAGTAAAAAAATGTCTTTGGGGCAATTTCTGTGAATGCTTTAACTGGCTGCATATCAGCATGGGACCACTAGAGGACGGGCTCCCCTAGCAACTCTAGCACAGCGGTAGGAATTACTGCTCAGATTTCCTGGTGGCAGGGGAGACACCTGAAGACATAAATGAAGACTGTCAAGGGACATTTCATCTATGGAGTAAGCATGTACCCGATCCAAAGTTTGTTGGGAATGTAGAAAAACAGCTGTTTGGGTAGGTGGAAAATGAAGAACAGAATAATACTTTCTTCAGACTTTAATACTTAAATAAATCTTTGAATGAATGGGGAATACACTTATTGATTTTAATGACCCCCCCCACCTTCCCCAGTCCCACCAAAATAGGTGATTAATGGGAAGTAAAGAGGAGTGGTTATGAGCATGAATTTGGGAAGAGACAGACAGCCTTGGCACAAAATTTTAGTCTGCCACTTACCGGCTTTTTGACCTTGGGCAAATTAACCCTTGTTTGCCTTGGTTTCCTCGTATGCAAAATGAAGATAATAGTTCCTACTTCATAGAGTTATTGTCAGGATAAAATAAGTTAAAAATTTAAAGTGCTTAGAACAAAGCCTGGCGTATGGTAAATTCTCTGTTAGTACTGCTTCTACTACTGCTGCTTGGCTGGCTATCTTAATTCTGGCTATTAGGATTGCAATAACATGGTAAGTATAAGGGCAAAATGATGAGATCCTTTCCTTTTTTAAAAAAGTTAATTTTTATGGGGATATAATTGACATATAACATTGTAAATGTTTAGGTGTACAAAATGTGATACATTTATTGCAATTATCGAAGTGTTAGCTAACACTTCTGTCATGTCATGTAATTGTCATTTCTTTTTTGTGGTGAGAGCAACTAAGATCTAATCTCTTAGCAACTTGGAAGTTGGTAATATAATGTCTATACAGGCATACCTCATTTTATTGAACTTTGCTTTATTGCACTTTGCAGATACTATGTTTTTCACAAATTGAAAGTTTGTAGCAACACTTCATCCAGGAAATCTATCAGTGCCATTTTTCAATAGCATTTGCTCACTTTGTGTCTCTGTGTCATGTTCTGGTAATTCTCACAATATTTCAAACTTTTTCATCATAATTATATTTGTTATGGTGATCTGTGATCAGTGATCTTTGACATTACTATTATGACTTGCTGCAGGCTCAGATGATGGAAAGCATTTTTTAGCAATAAAGTATTTTAAAATTAAGGTATGTATATTGTTTTTCAAGGCATAATACTACTGCACACTTAATAGACTACAGTGTAGTGTAGACATAACTTCGGTATGCCCTGGGAAACCAAAAATTCATGTGACTTGCTTTATTGCAATATTCGCTTTATTCTGGTAGTCTAGAACTGGACCTGTGATTTCTCCAAGGTATGCCTATAATGACTGTACTATGCATTAGATCTCCAGAACTTATCTACTGGTTGAAAGTTTGCATCTTTAAACTGCATTGCCCAATTCCTCCACCTCCTAGCCTCTGGTAACCACCAGTCTACTCTCTGTTTCTATGAGTTTGGCTTTTTTAGATTCCACATATAAGTGGTATCATAAAATATAGCATTTGTCTTTCTCTGACTTTTCTCACCTAGCATAATAACCTCAAGGTCTCTCCATGTTATTGCAAATGGCAAGATTTCCTTCTTTCTTATGGCCGAATAATATTTTCTTACATATGTATACCACATCTTCTTTATCCATTCATTGCAAATGGACCCTATGGTTGTTTCCATACCTTGCTATTGTGAATAATGCTGCAATAAACATGGGAGTGCATGTATCTCTTCAATATCCTGCTTTCATTTCCTTTGGATATATACCCAGAAGTGGAATTGCTGGATCATATAGTAGTTCTATTTTTAATCTTTTGAGGAAACTCCGTACTGTTTTCCATAGTGGCTGTACTAGTTTTCATCCCCTCCAAGAGTGTGCTAGGGTTCCCCTTGATCCACATCCTCACCAACACTTGTTATCTCTTCTTGTCTTCTTGATGATAACCATTCTAATAGATGTGAGGTGATATTTCATTGTGGTTTTGATTTGCATTTCCCTGATGATTAGTGATGTTGAGTACCTTTTCATGGGAATGGGTCCCAAGCATCATTCTTGCCAGCCTGGACCCCAACCCTAGGACTCAGAACAGTGTGAATTAGAAATGGTTTCTTTGTGGTCTTGAGTCACACTGAGTCAGTCAACTGCTTGTGACTCTAAAAAAATGATCTTTGGACTATTTGTATGTCTTCTTAAGAAAAATGTCTGTTTAGTTCCTCTGCACATTTTAAAAATTGGATTGTTTTTAGTTTTTGTTTTGTTTTGTTACTGAGTTGTATGAGTTCTTTATCTATTTTGGATATTAACTTCTTATCTTCTTATCAGATATATGGTTTGCAAATATTTTCTCTTATTCCGTAGGTTGTCTTTTCTTTCTTTCTTTCTTTTTTTTTTGATTGTGTCTTTTGCTGTGCAGAAGTTTTTTAGTTTGATGTAGTCCCACCTCCTGATTTTTGCTTTTGTTGCTTGTGCTTTTGGTGTGATATCTAAAAAATTGTGGCTAAGACTGATGTCAAGGAGCTTCCTCCATATGTTTTCTTCTAGGAATTTTATGGTATCATGTGTTAGTTTAAGTCTTTAATCTATTTTGAGTTAATTTTGGGGAGTGGTGTAAGATAGTGGTCCAATTTCATTTTTCTGCATGTGGTTATCCAGTTCTTGCAACACATAGTTTTGTTGAAAAGACTGTCCTTTCTCATTGAGTGTTCTTGGCTCCCTTGTCAAATATTAGTTGACTGTAAATGCAGGAGTTTATTTCTGCACTCTCTATTTAGTTGCATTGGTCTATGTGTCTCTTTTTATGCTAGTTTTTTTATGTTTTAATTATGATAGCTTTGTAGTATAATTTGAAATTAGGAAGTGTGATGCCTCTGGCTTTGTTCTTTTTTCTCATGATTGCTTTGGTTATTACTTTTTTGTGGTCTTTTGTAGTTCCACACAAATCTTAGGATTATTTTTTCTATGTCTGTGAAAAATGCCATTGGAATTTTGATAGAGGTTGTGTTGAATTTATACTTGGCTTGAGTAGTATGGACATTTTAGCAATATTAATTCTTCCAATCCATGAACACAGGATATATTTCCATTTTTTTGTGCCTTCAGTTTCTTTAATCTAAGTTATAGTTTTTGGTATATAGAAATTTCACTTCCTTAGTTGAATTTATTCCTAAGTATTTTATTGTTTTTGATGTTATTGTGAATGGGATCATTTTCTTTCTTTTTTGGTGTTTCACTGTTAGTATATAGAAAGGAGACTGATTTTTATGTGTTTAGTTTGTAACCTGTAACTTTACTAAATTGATTTATTAGTTCTACCAGTTTTTTGGTGGAGTTCTTAGGATTTTCTATATATAGGATCATATCTGCAGAGACAATTTTACTTCTTTCTGATTTGGATGACTTTTATTTCTTTTTCTTACTTGATTCGTCTAACTAGGACTTGCAGTACTATGTTGAGTAGGAATGGTGAGAGTGGGCCCCCTTGCCTTTTTCTGAACTTAGAGGAAAAGCTTTCAACCTTTTATCATTGAGTATGATGTTAGTTGTGGTCCTGTCATATATGACCTTTATTGTGTTCAGGTATGTTCCTTCTCTACACAATTTGTTGAGAGTTTTTATCGTGAAAGAATGTTATAATTAGTTGAATGCTTTTTCTGTATCTATTGAGATGATCCTGTGATTTTTGCCTTTCATTTTATTAATGTGGTGTGTCACAGTTGATAATTTTTGTATGTTGAACCATCCTTGTAACCCAGGGATGAATGCCACTTGATCATGGTGTATGATCCTTTAAATGTGCTGTTGAATTTGGCTTGTTAATTTTGTTGAGAATTTTTGTATCTATATGTCAGGAACATTGGCCTTTTCTTGTACCCTTATCTGGCTTTGGTATCAAGGTAATGCTGGCCTTGTAAAATGGGTTTGGTAGTGTTCCCTCCTCTTGAATTTTTGGGAAGAGTTTGGGAAGGATTGCTGTTAATTTTTAAAAATGTTTGGTAGAATTATTTAGTGAAACCATCTCGTCCTGGCCTTTTCTTTGTTGGGAAGTATGTGATTACTGATTCAGTATACTCACTTGTTATTGGTCTGTTCAGATTTTCTATTACTTCCTGCTTCAGTCTTGGTAGGCTATATGTTTCTAGGAATTTTTCTGTTTTTCTAGGTTATCCAGTTTGTTGCTATGTAATTTTTCATAGTAGTCTCTCATGATCCTTTGTATTTCTGTAGTATCAGTTGTAATGTCCCTCATTTCATTTCTGATTTTATTTATTTGAGTCTTTTCTCTTTTTTTCTTAGTCTCACTAAAGGTTTGTCAATTTTGTTTATCTTTTCAAAACACCAGCTCTTAGTTTTGTTAATCTTTTCTATTGTTTTTCTGGTCTGTGTTTCATTTATTTTCACTCTGACTTTAGTTATTTCATTCCTTCTACTAACTTTGGGCTTAGTTTGTTTTTCTTTTTCCAGTTGCTTGAGGTGTAAAGTGAGGTTGTTTATTTGAGATCTTCCTTTTTTCTTAATGTAGGCATTTATTGCTAAAAACTTCCCTTTTAGAGCTGTTTTTGCAGCCTTGCATAGGTTTTGGTATGTTGTGTTTCCATTTTTGTTTGTTTCAAGATATTTTTTGATTTTCTGCTCGATTTCTTTGACCTATTGGTTGTTCAGGAGTGTGTTAATTTCCATACATTTGTGCATTTTCCAGCTTTCCTTTTGTTATTGATTTCTAGTTTCATACTATTGTGTTTGGAGAAGATACTTGGTATGATTTCAGCGTTCTTAAATTCGCTGAGACTTGTTTTTTGGTCTAACAAATGATCTATTCTGGAGAATGTTCTGCACTTGAGAAGAATGTGTAGTCCACTTTTGTTGGAAGGAATGTTCTGTATATGTCTGTTATAGGTCCACTTGGTCTAAAGTAGGGTTGAAGTCCAATGTATCCTTTTGATTTTCTATCTGGATAACCTATCCATTGTTGAAATTGGGGTATTGAAGTCTCCTACTATTATTGTATTGTCCGTTTCTCTCTTCAGATCTGTTAGTATTTGCTTAATATATTTAGGTGCTCTGATGTTGAATGCATATATGTTTATGATTGTTATATCTTTTTGATCATTATATAATGACCTTCCTTTTTTTTTTTTTTTTTTACCATATTTGGCTTAACGTCTTATTTTGTCTGATATATGTATAGCCACCTCTACTTTCTTTTGGTTTCCACTTGTATGGAATATCTTTTCCATCCCTTCATTTAGCCTATGTGTGTTCTTAAAGCTGAAGTGAGTTTCTTATAGGCTACATATAGCAGTCTTGTTTTCTCAGCCACTCTGTGTCTTTTCATTGGAGAATTCAATCCATTTACATTTAGAGTAATTATTGATAGATAAGGACTTATTAATGCCATCTTTCTAATTGGTTTTTGTCTGTTTTGTAGTTCCCTTGTTCCTTTCTTCCTCTCTTGCTGTCTTCCTTTGTGAATTGATGATTTTCTTTAGTGGTATTCTTTGATCCTCTTCTCTTAATTTTTTGTGACTCTACTGTAGGTTTTTGCTTCAGGTTACCCTGAAGCTTGCGTAAAACATCATTTCCTTCCTTCCTTCCTTCCTTCTTTCTTTCTTTCTATCTATCAATCATCTATCTATCTGTCACAGTGTTGTGAGCTGATAACAATTTAACTTTGATTGCATACAAAAATTTCACCCTTTTATTCCCCCTTTTTATGTTTTTCATGTCACTATTTACCTCTTTTTATATTGTGTGTTCATTAGCAAATTATTGTAGCTATAACTATTTTTAACACTTCTGTGTTTAACCTTTATACTAGAGTTAAGTGGTTAGCATACCACCATAGCACAGTATTAGAATATCTGAATCTAACTATATGCTTACCTGTATCAGTGTGTTGAATGTTTTTGTGTTACTAATTAGCATCCCTTCATTGGTGCTTGAAGAACTCCTTTCAGCATTAATTATAAGGGAGTTCTAGTGGCGATGAACTCTCTCAACTTTTGTTTGTTAGGGAAAGTGTTTGTCTCATTTCTGAATGACAACTTTGATAGGTAAAGCATTCTTGATTGGCTGTTTCTTTCTTTCAGCACTTTGAATATATCATTCTATTATCTCCTGGCCTGCAAGGTCTCTGCTGACAAATTTGCTTATAGCCTTATGGGGGTTTCTCTGTATGAAAGAAATATTTTTTCTCTTGTTGCTTTTGAAATTCTCTCTTTGTCTTTGATTTTCGGCAGTTTTACTATAATGTGTCTTGGAGAAGATTGTTTTAGATTGAGATTTTGTGGTGACCTTTTGCCTCATGAATTTGGATGTCTAATCTCTTCCCAGGTTTGGGATATCTTTAGCCATTATTTCTTTAAATAGCTTCCTGTCCCTTTCTCTCTTTCTTCTCCTTCTGGTACTCTAATAATAGGTAGAATGTTTGTCTTAATGGTTTCCCATAAGTACTGCAGGCTTCTTTTCTTCCTTTTCATTCTTTTTTTTTTTCTTTTTGCTCCTCTGATTGGATACTTTCAATTGATCTGTTGTCTACATCACTGATTCTTTATTCTGCTTGGTTAAGTCTGAAGCTGAAGCTCTCCATTGAATTCTCCAGTTCAGTCATTATATTCTTCATCTCCAAAATATCTGTTTGGTTCTTTTTTATGTTCTTGCTCTTTGTTGAACATCTCATGTTTTTCTTGTTGTTTTTCTGATATCATCAAACTGTTCATCTGTGTTCTCTTATAGCTTTCTGAGCCATTTTCTTTTCTTTTCTTTTATTGCTTGTACCATATGGCATGTGGAATCTTAGTTCCCTGACCAGGGATCAAACCCATGCCCCCTGAAGTGGAAGCATGGAGTTTTAACCACTGGACCACCAGGGAAGTCCCTGAGTCTCTCTAGAACAATTATTTTGAATTCTCTGTCAGGTAATTCCTGGAACTCCATTTCTCTGGGGCAAGTTACCGGAGGTTTACTGTGTTCCTTTACATGTTTCCCTGGTTCTTCGTTATCCTTGTAGCCTAGCATAGTTGTCTGAGTATCTGAGGAAGCAGTCACTTCTTCCAGACTTATGGAGCAACTTTGGTAAGGGAAGACTTTCACCTGTGGGTGGGGGCATGCTGAAGCATGCTGTAACCCCAGGTCTAGTGATGCAAGGTGCCAGGTGCTGGGGTGTGTAGTTGCGCTGGGTCAGGGTCAGGGTGGGAGCATGATGTGTTTTCTGTTCAGGCTGTTGTAGTCCACAGCATCAACAACTGTGTGGTCCTTAGTGAGCACTGCAGGGGGTTCATAGAGGCTGTAAAAGATTTTGGGGTCCTCAGTGGTACCCCCAGGTCCAGTGGCTGGGGACCAGGAAAGGCTGTGGTGGAGGGTGGAGCTGGTGGTGTGCACACACTTAGCTGTGGGGACCAGCTGCAGGTGCCTGTGAAGTGGCTGGGGTCAGTTGCAGACACACACGTAGTGGTGGGGGCCAGGGCAGGCAGCAAGGGTCAAAGCCAACTCTGGGCTCACTGGCAGCTCTGGGGGCCCCAGCTGTCAGCATGCTCTCCTCTGGTTGCATAGTCTTTCCCTTGGGGTGTGTGCACTGCTGTGGAAGCTGGTGATGGGCGTCAGGCTGGCAGTGTGCAAGCGCACAGCTGGAGAGGGAGGCTAGGTTAGAGTATGCACAAGGTGTTTGGGGTCAGCTGCTGAGATCTGTGCTGGCATCTTGTATTTTGCAGCTTCAGAGGCCTGGACTGGCTGCCAGTGTGGTTCAAGGGCTCCAGTGAGGGTGGGGTGAGGGCGTTGGAGGGAGTGGGGAGAGACTCAAGCGGCTGGCAAATGTGATTTTGCAAATGTGAGTATGAAATGTGGATATAAAAGCTAATGAAATCTGCAGGGGGTTCACTGCAGCTCTGTTAGTTTCTGCAGTGGTGAAATCTGCTGGGTTTGTCTGTAGAGCAAGTCACTGAACTGTGAGCTCTCCAGTTGTGTGGCTGCTATTGGTAGATCCTACTTTTCTTCCTTGTTTCTAACGGTTTCTATGCATCTCAGCTTTGCTGGTCTGGGTAGGGTGAAACTGAAGTGGGACCTTCTTGCATTGTCCTGAAAGTTTAGGGAAGTGGATCTCTCACTCCACTCTTCCTTTTTTGATAAGGGGAACTCTTTCTATCTGGGAAGTTCCCTCTTGGTACTAAACGATGTTGGTTTGGGGGGTGGGCTGATGTAGGCAGAATGAAGCTGTCTTCCATCTCCATAACCTGATTATTCTCAGGTTTTCTGTTCCACTGTGTTGCTGAAATTTCTAAAGCAGACTCCAGAGCTCCCCCAGAGCTGTTTTTGTTAATGGATAGCTGTCTAATGTTGATCTTTTCTGGGGGGGGGACAGAGGCTGGGGTCTCCTATGTTTCCATTTTGGTGATGTTGAAAAATAATTGATCCAGTTCCTTGATATATGATAGAACAAGATATTCCAGATTCACCTTGTACTTTCGTACTGGTTTTTGTTTTTAAATCTAAAGCCCAGGGAGAGGTATTACCGATGGGTGGTCTCTTTCTAGTTTTCCTTTCATTTAATTTAAAGTTTTGCATTGATTCTGAATTAGGCAGAGGTCTTAGTTCTAAATTCTTGTTTCATCCCCTTCGTGTGCTTTTAAATCCACACCTTTAGCCATTACTGGACCTGATGATCTCCACGCAGACTTGATGACTGTCAGTTCATGAAGGTTAACTCTGGTTACATTTTCACCTCTTGTCCCGTGTTTGTGTGTTCTGAATCTGTGAGGACCCAGTAATAAGCTAAGAGCATTTCTCAAGAATAGAATGGTTACTTGCTGAAAGGGCATGACTTGCTCTAATGAATACTAGAGGCCTCCTCTGAATTGTCCTATTAGGGTTTGCCTGTAGAATCAAACTTAGCCTTTGGTTTTTGGCTTCTTCAGCCTGCAGCTATAAACAATAAAGGATTCTTTTTTTTTTTTTTTTTAATAAATTTATTTATTTTATTTTATTTATGGCTGTGTTGGGTCTTCGTTTCTGTGCGAGGGCTTTCTCTAGTTGCGGCAAGCGGGGGCCACTCTTCATCGCAGTGCGCGGGCCTCTCACTATCGCGGACTCTCTTGTTGCGGAGCACAGGCTCCAGACGCGCAGGCTCAGCAATTGTGGCTCATGGGCCTAGTCGCTCCGTGGCATGTGGGATCTTCCCAGACCAGGGCTCGAACCCATGTCCCCTGCATTGGCAGGCAGACTCTCAACCACTGCGCCACCAGGGAAGCCCAATAAAGGATTCTTTTAACATAGTCTTAGAAATTCTGGTTTTCAGGTCTTACAGTAAGCCAAGAATTTAGGGCTTTGAGCTTGTTACTCTCTTCCTTTAGGTTGTCCAGGGCCATAAGAAGCAACTATGCTCTATAATTCTTACATTCTCTTTCCCTTGCAGTCATTTGGTCTCCTAAAGTCTTGTCTTCCTTGGGTACTCGTTTTTTTTTTTTTTTTTTGAACTTTAAAAAAAGTTTTATTGGCGTATGGTTGATTTACAATGTTGTGTTAGTTTCAGGTGTACAGCAAAGTGATTCAGTTATTCGTATAAATATATTCATTCTTTTTAGATTCTTTTCTCATATAGGTTATCACAGAATATTGAGTAGACTTCCCTGACAACACTTTAAAAAAATTTATTTTATAAAAGTATAGTTGATTTACAGTGTTGTGTTAATTTCTGCTGTACAGCAAAGTGATTCAGTTATACATATATATTTATAGTCTTTTTCATATTCTTTTCCATAATGGTTTATCACAGGATATTGAATATAGTTCCCTGTGCTAGGTGACAACATGTTTTAATTTGTGTTTTAGTCTATTCAGGCTGCTATGAAAACAAATACCAGGAATTAGGTGGCTTATAGCAACAAACATTTATTTCTTATAATTCTGGAGGCTGGGAAGTCCAAGTTCCTGGCATCGGCAAGTTCTGTGTCTGGTGAGGGCCCATTTCCTCATGGACGACTGTCTTTTCGCTATAACCTCACCTGGTGGAAAGGGTAAAGGAGCTTTCTTAGGCTTCTTTTATAAGGACAGGAAGTCCATTCACGAGGGCTCTGCCGTTATGACCTAATCACCTCTCAAAGGTCCCACCTCCTAATACTATCACCTGGGAGGTTAGAATTTCAGCATAAGAATTTTGAGAGGACACAAACATTCAGTCCATCACAATTTGCTAAGTTATTTTGCCATTATATGACAAGGACTGCCAGGTCCCATTTGTTATTACTAGTTAGGTTTTCTCTTCTCTCAACTTCAACCAGATTAGGTAATAAATCTCCAATTTCCCCCATTTTACTGGGAGTCTATTGCCTTCAAGTATTTGTGGTACTGATTCTGAAAGCAATGTTTGTATTTTCAGCTTCTGTGGTATGTGAAGAGCTCTGTTTCATGAAGTGGGCATGTTCTTCAAACATAGGAAGTTAGATGCTGGACAGCCCATCTGAACGACAGTGCTTGCTACACTTGCCTTACTGTGATACACGTTTCTCTTTATATGCTATTGTATTTTATTTGATATTATTAAGGATTTTTAAAAAACTATGTTCATATGTGTTATTGGCCTAGAGTTGTGCTTTGTAGTTATCTGATTTGTTTATTGGAGTGATCTTAAACTTAAAGAATGAGAAGGTTTCAATCATTTTTCTGTGTGCTAAAGAGTTCATATAGAAATAGAATTAATCAGTTTTTTTGAGGGTGTAATAGAATTTGCCCATGAAGTTGTTGGCATCTGGTCCCCACCTCCCTGCCTTTAACCGCCACTTTTTTTTTTTTTTGCCTATAGAGAGTCTGTAAAGCTCTTCATTATATTTTTAACCATTACTTTCTAAAGCTTATCAAAGTAATTTAAAAATCAAATAATCCTGGGACTTCCTTGGCGGTCCAGTGGCTAAGACTCCTCGCTTCCACTGCAGGGGGGATGGGTTCGATCCTTGGTGTGGGAACTAAGATCCCCGCATGCCACGCGGTGTGGCCAAAAATATCAAATAACCCTGGAAGGTTTACAATGGAAAATTATAGGAGTCTTGATTATTATTCTTGGTGTGGGTTTGATCATAAACCAGCAATGAAAAAACATGGAAGAGTTTTATTTTTCCAATATTGGTGGCAACTTATCCCTCTTTTTAAAGCTGGGTCAGAAGAAGAAAAACACGGCAGTCCATGTTTTCTTAGTTCTTTTCAATAAACACCAGTCCTTTCCAATAATTGATTATCCAATCTAGCAATTAGAATGTTGATCAGAGGGCCTACCAGCTGCTCAGCATATACGGAGCTGTTGATGCTGTGTCATTTGTTTGTCTGCCATACTTCATGGCTCCGCTTCTTAGGGGAGCTTGGTGTAGGTATTATGTGCTCTCTGCGTGTACTGCCCCTGACCCTGCTCCAAGTTATGATGGCCCTGCAGACAGGGCCTCCTCGTCCCCATTCAGTGATTCTATCTCACTCTTTTGGGGTATGTTTCTTCATGTTTAACTGAGGTGTCTCTCATAGGCTAGGCCACTGACATCTGTTTTGGACCATCTCAACGTCCTTAGTACCATGTATCAAGGAGTATTTCTAAGTCTCTTTTTTTGCTCTCCTGGAACAGGGGATGGTCTAGGTCTCGGGATCTACCACTATTCCCATCTAAGCACAGGGCACTTCTACAAGCATCAAAGCCAGGAGAAATCCCACTGAGAATGGGTACTACACCTTGCATTCCAGATTTACTCAACTCTCAAAGAGTGATTGATTGTAGTAATAACCCTAATTTATCCACACCTTCTTGTAAAATTTGCCTTGTAGCTTCTGCACTGACTCTGGGCTTGACCATGTGGAATGCTTTGGCCAATGAAAGACTACGTAGTGTGATGCAAGAAGAGATTTGAAACGTACGTGTGCATTGGACTTGCCCTCTTGCTGCTCTTGGAATCCTGCTGGTTTAGTCTTCTGGAGAATGAGAGACCACATGAGGCAGACACAAGCTGTCCCACTTGGGGTCATCTTAGGTAAGTCTCTATCATTCTGGTTTCTGACCAGAGATACATGAACAGGCTGAGCTGAAATCAGCCACACTTGACTCAAACCAGAACTATCCAGCTGAGCACAGCCCAAATTGCCATAATCACAGTTTGAGCTAAATAAATTCTACAAATGGAGCTACCAAGATTTAAGATGGTTGGTTAGCAAAAGGTAGTTGATTCTATAATGTATATTAATTCTATTATGTATATTCTCACAAGTATTTCTATTATATATATTATAATAAAAAGAAATGGAAATAAAAATGATGTGGTAAAGGCAAAGTAAATAATACTCAAAAAAAATTAATGTTGCTTTGTGTGTGTGTGGCCGTGCCGTGCAGCGTGCAGGATCTTAATTCCCCAACCAGGGATGGAACCTGTGCCCCCTGTGTTGGGAGCACGGAGTCTTAACCACTGGATCACCAGGGAAGTCCCTAATGTTACTTATTAACAGAACAAAATATCTGTCTAGTTATGAGTTTGGTTTATTTCAATCCTTGCTTTTAATAGCTGTCAGTTGTAAAACAAACCTCACAATGTTATATGGCTCAAAATGGGAAGTATATCATTAGCTGTACTTAACAAGATATGATTCTCATTTTTTAATTCTCTCCATAAATCTTTTTGTTGAGACTAGCTAGTAAATATCTTCTTTCATGGTATTAATCAAGTTGTTCTTACAAATTAGTGAGAGGGTGTTACATTTTAAACTCATTAATAAATGAGTCCAAAACTCACTGAAACCCTCCATTTTGAAGATTTCTAAAAGGAAGATATATAAGCCACATCTTTACATAATTTCTGGCAAAAGAAAAAAAATCACAACATGGTGGAACTATTTCTTTTCTAAGCATCAGTTTTCCAAATGCTCTTTCCATATGTTTGTTTGTCTTCTCACTTATTGTCTATCTTGAACTAATAGGTTAATTGTGTGTGTATGTATGTGTGTACTTTATTTTATTTATTTGTTTATTTATTTATTTTTGGCTGCGTTGGGTCTTTGTTGCTGCGCGCAGGCTTTCTCTAGTTGCGGTGAGCAGGGGCTACTCTTCGTTGCCATGCGTGGGCTTCTCAATGTGGTGGCTTCTCTTGTTGTGGAGCACGGGCTCTAGGTGCATGGGCTTCAGTAGTTGCGGTGCGTGGGCTCAGTAGTTCGTGGCATGTGGGATCTTCCCGGACCAGGGATCTAACCCGTGTCCGCAGCATTGGCAGAAGGATTCTTAACCACTGCGCCACCAGGGAAGTCCTGCGCTCATGTGCATTAATATCTGCTAATTGGCATACCATTGGAAGCTATTTCACAACACTGAAAACGTGAACAAAATTGGAACACCTGTCCTTTTTTTTTTTAAGCATAGCAACATTTAGTAAGTTTCCCAATTCTTTTAAGTAATTTGCCAAAGTGAACAAGAAGGTCACATCCCATCTTGTTCAAAAATATCATAAATATTCTAACAAACATCTTGTTTTTATGAAATTAACCATATTGAGATAGTATAATGATTTATGACACCAATTGCCTGGAGTTAGGCCAAATTTTGCAGGTTAAAGCCATGGTCCTCTACAAGACTGCCCTCATTTCAGACACCAGTCACAAGTTTGAGGGTCTTCAAGTTTACTCTCACTTCTGATCAACTGATGACAAATTGGGGGTTCCAATGACTCTGTCAGGTTTGATAATTCACTAGAACAACTCACTAAACTTAGAAAAATGCCAGCCATATTTTTGATTGCAGTTTTGTTATAGCAAAGGGATACAAATCAGAGACAGCCAATGAGAGAGACGCATGGGGTAAGGTCTGGAAGGGTCCCAAAAGTCACTTTCCTGGCACATCAATGTATAACAATACACAGAGTATTGCCAACCAGGGAGCTCACCTGAGCTTTGGTGCCCAGAATTTTTATTGGGGTTCATTACATAAGCAGGCTTGATTGAGTCATTTGCCATATGGTCAAACTCAATCTCCAGCATCCCTCCTCTGTCTAGGCTGATATCTCATGACTCAAAGCCCCAAACCTTTAATCCCATGGTTGGTGTCTCTGGTGTGGCCAGTCCCCATATTGAATTGTCTTGTTAGCACAGTAATTCATATAGGCCCACTCTGAGCACTTCATTAGCAGAAAGTATCCGGGCACACCGCAAATAACAGACACTCCTATAACTCAGGAAATTCCAAGGATTTAGAGGCTACGTCCCAGGAACTGGGTACAAATCCCAGTCAAATTCTTGATTACACAGATATTTAAATGACAATATGATGCAACACGCAGAGAAAGAATGAACCATCAGCTTCTCAGAGTTGAGGAACCTCCGCTCTTTCCTCAGGATAGATCCCATACCACTCATGACATGCAACCAACACTGAATCCTTGTCATATTAGTAAAGTTTGTTTTCAAAAAACATTTGAAATACATACAAACAGAAGTTCTAGTATTTTATTTCTGTGCCCCGGAGAACCCTCTTTTATACCACCTGGGGTACTTGTGCCCCAATTTGGAGATCACTGCCCTAGAGATTCCTTGGCTAAATGATTTGAAGAGTGCTATGGACTGAATATTTGCACCCCCTCAAAATTCATATGTTGAAATCCTAACCCCCAGTGTGATGGTATTAGGAGGTGGGGCCTTTGGGAATTGATTAGGTCATGAATGTGGTTAGTCTTCTTAGAAAAGAGACCCTAGAAAGCTCCTTCACCCCTTCTGCCATGTGAGGATGCAGTGAGAAGACTGCCATCTGTGAACTAGAAAACAGGAATCTCACCAGACATCAAATCTGCTGCCACCTTGATCTTGAACTTCCCAGCCTCCAGAACTGTGAGAAATAAATTGTTGTATAAGCCACCAAGTCTAAGCTATTTTGCTGCCCTTGACATGTCTCCCTGCTGGTAGAGTGAACTTCACTGCCCCTTTCACAGCAAGTCCGGGTGGAATCGGAGAGGATATAATGTACACCTTCTCTGAACAGAGGATTTGAATGTTACTACATGTTTCAGCTTACAAGAAGCTGCTCTGTGATCCTAGGTTCCAGAATGAGAAAATACTTAGAGAATAGCCAAGCAGAGTTACAGTCTATACAGTCTATCTCATGCAGACCCTAAGCCCTCATGTCATGTGAGTGAGAAATAAATGTTGTAAGCCCCACAGATTTGGGGGATGTTTGTGGTACAGTGTAATCCAGGTATAATGTGACTTACCCCAGGGAAAGAGAGGTACCTTTAGGAATGTATTTTGCTTTCTCCTTACAAGCTTACATTGTTAAGGTCCAGTAGCACTTGTTAGGTCCAGTAGTTATTTGCTGGAAAAATTTGTAAAAATTAGCTCTTTTTCTTCTCTTACTGTTTTTCATACCCCTTTCCCTTTCCTTACTAAACAATTCAGTCTTAAATAAAGCATTAGGCGGGGCAGAGCAAGGTAGGTGTCTGTTGAAGGGTGGGGTGGGAGAGGAGCAGTGGTCTGGTGCAGGCAGTCAGAATTTAGGCAGGACGAGCTGGGTGACTAGTCAGGGGGCTGGCTTGACAGTGGTGTTGGAGCCCGAGACGAACATCTCTGCAGGGGTGGGAAAGCGTTCTGGCCTCAGAGCCTGTGCACGCTGAGTAGAGTGTCCACACGTGGCAGTGGCCTGGCGTGGGGTGTCAGTGCCTGAGAGGTGAAGAGAGCACCTATGTGGTGGGGTGGTTGAGTGCAGGGAGCTCGTGCAGTGACCGAGGGCATCCTTGCTGGGAGGTGTCAGGGCCCCAGCAGGGGGAGGAAAGCATCCATGCAGAGGGGAGACCACGTGTGGGTTTCAGAGGCTGTCCACATGGTGGGGGAGTCCAGGAGGGGTGAGGAGGGCTTCCACACAAGACGGTGACCTTGTATAGGGTGTTAGAGCCTGAGTGGGGTAAGGATGGATCCCACATGGGGGTCAGGGGACCGGCTTCAGGAATCAGAGTTCAGGCAGAGTGAGGAGGGCTTTGCTATGGAAGGTGGCCTGGCGTAGGGCGGCAGACCTGGGCAGGGTGAGGAGAATATCCTTGGGGATCGGCTGCCTCAGTGCAGGAACACCCGCGCAGAATGGAGAGGACGTCAACAGGCGTGGGGCCTGGATTGAGAAGCAAGCCCAGTAGGGGTGAGAAGGGCATCTTAGTTAAGGAGGGAGGAGCAGCAAAGGTAGAAGATCAGTTAAATCCAGGGGCTTGATCAAATAAGTAAATAAATTAAAGAGAATGGAAGCAGGCTTCTTACTGTCACAGAAGGGAGTTAGAGATGTGGAAGGGGAAAAAACTGGAATGAACTCATTGGTGTAGGATTGAGATTAGAGGTGTTAGTGTGAACTCATGGTTTGCAATATATTTAGACATAGAAATAAATATAGAGGTAAATGTGTGCACACGTGTGTGTGTGTGTGTGTTATGCAGGAGAGCGAGGAGATTAAAAGGAGGATGGGGGAATTCCCTGGTGGTCCAGCGGTTAGGACCCCATGCTTCAACGGTCGGAGTCTGGGTTCAATCCCTCATCAGGGAACTAAGATCCCACAAGCCTGCAGTGTGGCCAAAAAATGAAAAAAAAAACAAAAACAAAAACAAAGAAAGAGGATCATTTGGGGAGAACTGAATCTGGGGCGTGAGCTGGGAGCATGTCTGTAGAAAGATTCCACATGAAGGATTTAATTTTGGGGGTGCTTTCCTCTTGGCTTTTGGATAAATTCATATGTAGCGCTCAATTTCTCTCTTAAACTGTGATTCCATTAAGTTATCCTAATTTGTTAAAGGGTCATATATACCTGTACAGCCTTTTGTTGTGGTGTCATGGAGATGAAAGGGCTCGAGAAGGGCAGCCTCCTCTTCCAGTAGAGAGAGCTTCTCTCAGGAGCGGCTGGAGGGGCTAGAGCAGGATGAATGGGGGGCACAATGGATTTAGTCAAGAACAGGGAAAAGCAGAGAACACGGCGAGCAGCTTCTGAAGGCACATAATCTAAACTTTGACTCCTCACTGCATTAGGGGACGCTGACTCTTGAAGGTGGGGAGTCTGACACATGAGTTATTTTGTCAGTTGGAATGTGGTCCCCAAAGTTGCCTGATGAGCCACAAATGATGAGGAGAATGCAAATGTGAATGAGTATATACTGAGGTTGGTTGGTCTACAAATGATTATGTTTGCATGTAAATGCTCATAAGTACTTTAATTTCTTTCCTTCTGGTAAGTTCACAGTTCTCAGGGAGAATTTCCCTAATTGGTTTGTTCCTCTTTTCTTTTCCTTCCTGTTTCCCTACATTTTGAACTTCCTGCTTTTATTGCTATTTGCTGGCATAACGTTTAAAGGCTGTGATAGACACTGTGCCGGTCCTGGGGATTGGGCCCCTGAGGTTTTTAGTTTTCATGAGACTCCTCTCAAGGTTATTTGTCTTTCTGGGGCCTCTGTTCTCATCAGGTTGCGTGATAGGATGTATGACAAGTTACAACCATGCTTGGGTTTCATTTCAAGCTGTTTTAAGGAAGAGATGAACAGGATTCTTTGAAGAGAACAGAAGATCTCAATATGACTTCAGAGGTCACTTATGCTGAAGTGAGGTTTAAAAATGAACCCCAGTCCTTAGGCACCAAATCAGAGCCTCCTGCAGGTAAGACACGTTTTCTGGTGGTTAGAGTTAATGATGGAATGAAGGATGAAGAGAGAATACTATAAACGGAGCCTAGGTAATGTTGGTTAATGGTTCTCTGGCCACAGTTGGGAAACACAGCATTCTCAGAAGACTGAGTCTCCTGAAGATAAGCATTAAGGGATTGTACAGCGGTGCCATAACACAACTGAGGTGTGAGAAATCCACTACAGGCCTGAGCTAAAGAGAGTGCTAATGAAGCTGGGAAGTTGTCCTTCTGTGCCTTCTGTGCAGTCTAGAGAATGGGTACAGGTCTGGAAGCCATCAGCCCAGATGCAAGGACTAATGATGAATTAGTGGGTTTTGTTTCCTGATCTTGATAGGGGAAGAGTTTGGGTGGAGAGTGTTTGCGTGTATTGGTTAGTACCAGACTAAAGTGGAATGAAAGACCATTGCAGATGAAAGACTAGAAAGTCGTATAAAGAAAGTCCCTTATGTTTCGAGGGAAATTGCTCTGCAATCAGAAAATCCAATGCATACTGCATCTCTGAGATGGATTCAACGAAGTTTGGAAGTAGATAAAGGGTAATTTGGGTAACATGTATGATATCTCAGATATAGAACAAAAGGGAGAAAAAAAAAAAACATGGAGACTATGAGAAGCTGTGAGAGGGTAGTCATGATTGCTCATGTTTTCCAGAATTCTTCTGTGGAAATATGGAGAATGCTCAGGAAACTGTTTCTTTTCCCCTTAAAAAATTTATAGGGACTTTCCTGGTGGTCCAGTGGTTAAGACTGTGCTCCCACTGCAGGGGGCACAAGTTCGATCACTGGTCAGGGAACTAAGATCCCACTACCGCCCGGCATGGCCAAAAATAAATAAGTAAGGAAGTAAGGAAATAAGGAAGTAAACACATGGTAACCTTTAAAAATAAATAAAAATTTAAAAATTTATCTAATTTCTTTATTGTATGTTGCAATGTTCATTATAGAAAAAAATAAAAAACTAGAGGTATACACAAATTTAAATTACTGTATTTATTCTTACCATCTAGAGATAACTATAATTTCCATTTTAGTGTATATCCTTCCAGATATAAATATACATAAATGTGTATATGTATTTTTTCTAAACATGAGATCATATTATACATTATTGAAGGTTTTACCACCACTTGGCAATATATTATAACTTTGAGAAAATAATTCTTTTTTTTAAATTGAGGTATGATTGACAGACAAAATTATATTAGTTTCAGGTGTACAACATAATGATTTGATTCTTATGTATATTGTGAAATGATCACCACAATGTCTAGTTAACATCTGTCACCGTACATAGTTTCACAGTTTTTTTCCTGTGATGAAGACTTTTAAGATTTACTCTTAACAACTTTCAAATATGCAGTATTTTATATAAATATATCTATATATATATTATAACCTATAATATTATTAACTACAGTTGCCATGCTGTACATTATATCCTATGACTTATTTATTTTGTAACTGGAAGTTTGTACCTTTGACCCCCTTCACCCATCGCACTCACCCCATCACTCCCCACCTCTGGCAACCACCATTCTGTTCTCTGTATCTATGAGTTATTATTATTATCTTTTAAAGATTCCACAGATAAGTGAGATCATATGGTATTTGTCTTTCTTTTTCTCACTTATTTTTCTTACCATAATGCCCTTAAAGTCCATCCTCAAGGCAAGATTTCATTATTTTTTATGACTGAATAATATCCATTGCATATAATTATCACATTTTCTTTATCCATTCACCAATGGACACTTGAGAAGATAATTCTTAACCATGAAATGGTGACTAAAAAGGTCTGATTTTTTAACACAACATTGTAATTCAACTATACTTCTATAAAAAATAAATTTTTTAAAAAAGGTCTGCTATTATTTTAAGGATGTGATGAGGGATGATTATAAAGATTTATCTGCTATGGCATTATTTACATTAAAAAATTTTTTTTAATTTTTTATTTTATTTTATTAATTTTTTTATATGGCAGGTTCTTTTTATTTTTATTAGTTCAACATTTTTATTAATATTTACTTTCAATATCTACATTCTCCTCAAATTCAATTCCAAACCACAAAATCTAAAAATATTTCTTTTTTTTTTTTTGGTTGTAGTCTTTTTTTTTATAACATCTTTATTGGAGTATAATTGCTCTACAATGGTGTGTTAGTTTCTGCTTTATAACAAAGTGAATCAGTTATACATATACATATGTTCCCATATCTCTTCCCTCTTGCATCTCCCTCCCTCCCACCCTCCCTATCCCACCCCTCTAGGTGGTCACAAAGCACCGAGCTGATCTCCCTGTGCTATGCGGTTGCTACCACTAGCTATCTATTTTACGTTTGGTAGTGTATATATGTCCATGCCACTCTCTCACTTTGTCCCAGCTTACCCTTCCCCCTCCCCATATCCTCAATCCATTCTCTAGTAGGTCTGTGTCTTTATTCCCGTCTTGCCACTAGGTTCTTCATGACCTTTTTTTTTTTAGATTCCATATATATGTGTTAGCATATGGTATTTGTTTTTCTCTTTCTGACTTACTTCACTCTGTATGACAGACTCTAGGTCCATCCACCTCACTACAAATAACTCAATTTCATTTCTTTTTATGGCTGAGTAATATTCCATTGTATATATGTGCCACATCTTATCCATTCATCCGATGATGGACACTTAGGTTGCTTCCATATCCTGGCTATTGTAAATAGAGCTGCAATGAACATTTTGGTACATGACTCTTTTTGAATTATGGTTTTCTCAGGGTATATGCCCAGTAGTGGGATTGCTGGATCATGTGGTAATTCTATTTTTAGTTTTTTTTTTTTTTTTTTTTTTTTTTTTTTTTTTAACATATCAACTCTTTATTTATTTATTTATTTAATTGAAGTATAGTTGATTTACAAGAGTGTGTTAGTTTTAGGTGTACAGCAAAGTGATTCAGTCATGCATACGTCTATATATATCCAGATTCTTTTCCATTACAGACTATTACAAGACATTGAGTATAGTTCCCTGTGCTGTACAGTAAATTCTTGTTGTTTATTTTATATATAGAGGTGTATATCTGTTAATCCCATACCCCTAATTTGTCCCTACCTGTCTTTCTTTCCCTTTGGTAACCGTTAGTTTGTTTTCTATGTCTGTGAGTCTGTTTCTGTTTGTTTGTTTGTTTGTTTTAAATTTTATTTATTTATTTATTTATTTATTTATTTATTTATTTTTTTTTTTAAACATCTTTATTGAAGTATAATTGCCTTACAATAGTGTGTTAGCTTCTGCTTTATAACAAAGTGAATCAGTTATACATATACAATATGTTCCCATTTCTCTTCCCTCTTGCATCTCCCTCCCTCCCACCCTCCCCATCCCACCCCTCTAGGTGGTCACAAAGCACCGAGCTGATCTCCCTGTGCTATGTGGCTGCTTCCCACTAGCTATCTATTTTACATTTGGTAGTGTATGTATGTCCATGACACTCTCTTACCCTGTCCCATCTCACCCCCCCCCCCCCCCCATATCCTCAAGTCCATCTCTAGTAGGTCTGTGTCTTTATTCCCGTCTTGCCACTAGGTTCTTCATGGCCTTTTTTTTTTTTTCCTTAGATTCCGTATATATGTGTTAGCATACTGTATTTGTTTTTCTCTTTCTGACTTACTTCACTCTGTATGACAGACTCTAACTCCATCCACCTCATTACAAATACCTCCATTTCATTTCTTTTTATGGCTGAGTAATATTCCATTGTATATATGTGCCACATCTTCTTTATCCATTCATCTGTCGATGGACATTTAGGTTGCTTCCAGGTCCTGGCTATTGTAAATAGAGCTGCAATGAACATTGTGGTACATGACACTTTTTGACCTATGGTTTTCTCAGGGTATATACCCAGTAGTGGGATTGCTGGGTCGTATGGTAGTTCTATTTGTAGCTTTTTAAGGAACCTCCATACTGTTCTCCATAGTGGCTGTATCAATTTACATTCCCACCAACAGTGCAAGAGTGTTCCCTTTCCTCCACACCCTCTCCAGCATTTATTGTTTCTAGATTTTTTGATGATGGCCATTCTGACCGGTGTGAGATGATATCTCATTGTAGTTTTGATTTGCATTTCTCTAATGATTAATGATGTTGAGCATTCTTTCATGTGTCTGTAGGCCATCTGTATATCTTCTTTGGAGAAATGTCTATTTAGGTCTTCTGCCCATTTTTGGATTGGGTTGTTCGTTTTTTTGTTATTGAGCTGCATGAGCTGCTTGTAAATCTTGGAGATTAATCCTTTGTCAGTTGCTTCATTTGCAAATATTTTCTCCCATTCTGATGGTTGTCTTTTGGTCTTGTTTATGGTTTCCTTTGCTGTGCAAAAGCTTTTAAGTTTCATTAGGTCCCATTTGTTTATTTGTGTTCTTATTTCCATTTCTCTGGGAGCTGGGTCAAAAAGAATCTTGCTGTGATGTATGTCATAGAGTGTTCTGCCTATGTTTTCCTCTAAGAGTTTGATAGTGTCTGGCCTTACACTTAGGTCTTTAATCCATTTGGAGTTTATTTTTGTGCATGGTGTCAGGGAGTGTTCTAATTTCATACTTTTACATGTAGCTGTCCAATTTTCCCAGCACCACTTATTGAAGAGGCTGTCTTTTCTCCACTGTATATGCTTGCCTCCTTTATCAAAGATAAGGTGACCATATGTGTGTGTGTTTATCTCTGGGCTTTCTATCCTGTTCCATTGATCTATATTTCTGTTTTGTGCCAGTACCAAACTGTCTTGATTACTGAAGCTTTGTAGTATAGTCTGAAGTCAGGGAGCCTGATTCCCCCAGCTCCATTTTTCGTTCTCAAGATTGCTTTGGCTATTCGGGGTCTTTTGTGTTTCCATACAAATTGTGAAATTTTTTGTTCTAGTTCTGTGAAAAATGCCAGTGGTAGTTTGATAGGGATTGCATTGAATCTGTAGATTGCTTTGGGTAGTAGAGTCATTTTCACAATGTTGATTCTTCCAATCCAGGAACATGGTATATCTCTCCATCTATTTGTATCGTCTTTAATTTCTTTCATCAGTGTCTTATAATTTTCTGCATACAGGTCTTTTGTCTCCTTAGGTAGGTTTATTCCTAGATATCTTATTCTTTTTGTTGCAATGGTAAACGGGAGTGTTTTCTTAATTTCACTTTCAGATTTTTCGTCATTAGTGTATAGAAATGCAAGCGATTTCTGTGCATTAATTTTGTATCCTGCTACTTTACCAAATTCATTGATTAGCTCTAATAGTTTTCTGGTGACATTTTTAGGATTCTCTATGTATAGTATCATGTCATCTGCAAACAGTGACAGTTTTACTTCTTTTTTTCCAATTTGTATTCCTTTTATTTCTTTTTCTTCTCTGATTGCCGTGGCTAGGACTTCCAGAACTATGTTGAATAATAGTGGAGAGAGTGGGCATCCTTGTCTTGTTCTTGATCTTAGAGGAAATGCTTTCAGTTTTTCAGCATTGAGAATGATGTTTGCTGTGGGTTTGTCATATATGGCCTTTATTATGTTGAGGTAGGTTCCCTCTATGCCCACTTTCTGGGGAGTTTTTATCATAAATGGGTGTTGAATTTTGTCAAAAGCTTTTTCTGCATCTACTGAGATGATCATATGGTTTTTCTTCTTCAGTTTGTTAATATGGTGTATCACATTGATTGATTTGCGTATATTGAAGAATCCTTGCATCCCTGGGATAAATCTCACTTGATCATGGTGTATGATCCTTTTAATGTGTTGTTGGATTCCTTTTGCTAGTATTTTGTTGAAGATTTTTGCATCTATATTCATCAGTGATCTTGGTCTGTAATTTTCTTTTTTTGTAGTATCTTTGTCTGGTTTTGGTTTCAGGGTGATGGTGGCCTCATAGAATGAGTTTAGGAGTGTTCCTTCCTCTGCAAATTTTTGGAAGAGTTTGAGAAGGATGGGTGTTAGCCCCTCTCTAAATGTTTGATAGAATTCACCTGTGAAGCCATCTGGTCCTGGACTTTTGTTTGTTGGAAGATTTTTAACCACAGTTTCAATTTCATTACTTGTGATTGGTCTGTTCATATTTTCTGTTTCTTCCTGGTTCAGTCTTGGAAGGTTATACCTTTCTAAGAATTTGTCCATTTCTTCCAGGTTGTCCATTTTCTTGGCATAGAGTTGCTTGTAGTAGTCTCTTAGGATGCTTTGTATTTCTGCGGTGTCTGTTGTAACTTCTCCTTTTTCATTTCTAATTTTATTGATTTGAGTCCTCTCCCTCTTTTTCTGGATGAGTCTGGCTAATGGTTTATGAATTTTGTTTATCTTTTCAAAGAACCAGCTTTTAGTTTTATTGATCTTTGATATTGTTTTCTTTGTTTCTATTTCATTTATTTCGGCTCTGGTCTTTATGATTTCTTTCCTTCTGCTAACTTTGGGTTTTGTTTGTTCTTCTTTCTCTAGTTCCTTTAAGTGTAAGGTTAGATTGTTTACTTGAGATGTTTCTTGTTTCTTGAGGTAGGCTTGTATAGCTATAAAGTTCCCTCTTAGAACTGCTTTTGCTGCATCCCATAGGTTTTGGATCGTCGTGTTTTCATTGTCATTTGTCTCTAGGTATTTTTTGATTTCCTCTTTGATTTCTTCAGTGATCTCTTGGTTATTTAGTAACGTATTGTTTAGCCTCCATGTGTTTGTGTTTTTTACGTTTTCTTCTCTGTAATTCATTTCTAATCTCATAGCGTTGTGGTCAGAAAAGATGTTTGATACGATTTCAATTTTCTTAAATTTACTGAGGCTTGATTTGTGACCCAAGATGTGATCTAGCCTGGAGAATGTTCCGTGCGCACTTGAGAAGAAAGTGTAATCTGCTGTTTTTGGATGGAACGTCCTATAAATATCAATTAAATCTATCTGGTCTATTGTGTCATTTATAGCTTCTGCTTCCTTATTTATTTTCATTTTGGATGATCTGTCCATTGGTGTAAGTGAGGTGTTAAAGTCCCCCACTATTATTGTGTTACTGTCGATTTCCTCTTTTATAGCTGTTAGCAGTTGCCTTATGTATTGAGGTGCTCCTATGTTGGGTGCGTATATATTTATAATTGTTATATCTTCTTCTTGGATTGATCCCTTGATCATTATGTAGTGTCCTTCCTTGTCTCTTGTAACATTCTTTATTTTAAAGTCTATTTTATCTGATATGAGTATTGCTACTCCAGCTTTCTTTTGTTTTTCCATCCCCTCACTTTCAGTGTGTATGTGTCCCTAGGTGTGAAGTGGGTCTCTTGTAGACAGCATATATATGGGTCTTGTTTTTGTATCCATTCAGCAAGCCTGTGTCTTTTGGTTGGAGCATTTAATCCATTCACATTTAAGGTAATTATCGATATGTATGTTCCTATGACCAATTTCTTATTGTTTTGGGTTTGTTTTTGTAGGTCCTTTTCTTCTCTTGTGTTTCCCACTTAGAGAAGTTCATTTGTTGTAGAGCTGGTTTGGTGGTGCTGAATTCTCTTAGCTTTTTCTTGTCTGTAAAGCTTTTGATTTCTCCATCGAATCTGAATGAGATCCTTGCTGGGTAGAGTAATCTTGGTTGTAGGTTCTTCCCTTTCATCACTTTAAGTATGTCATGCCACTCCCTTCTGGCTTGTAGAGTTTCTCCTGAGAAATCAGCTGTTAACCTTATGGGAGTTTCCTTGTATGTTATTTGCCGTTTTTCCCTTGCTGCTTTCAATAATTTTTCTTTGTCTTTAATTTTGCCAATTTGATTACTATGTATCTCGGCGTGTTTCTCCTTGGGTTTATCCTGTATGGGACTTGCTGCGCTTCCTGGACTTGGGTGGCTATTTCCTTTCCCATGTTAGGGAAGCTTTCGACTATAATCGCTTCAAATATTTTCTCTGGTGCTTTCTCTCTCTCTTCTCCTTCTGGGACCCCTATAATGTGAATGTTGTTGCATTTAATGTTTTCCCAGAGGTCTCTTAGGCTGTCTTCATTTCTTTTCATTCTTTTTTCTTTATTCTGTTCTGCAGCAGTGAATTCCACCATTCTGTCTTCCAGGTCACTTATTCGTTCTTCTGCCTCAGTTATTCTGCTATTGATTCCTTCTAGTGTAGTTTTCATTTCAGTTATTGTATTGTTCATCTCTGTTTGTTTGTTCTTTAATTTTTCTAGGTCTTTGTTAAACATTTCTTGCATATTCTTGATCTTTGCCTCCATTGTTTTTCTGAGGTTCTGGATCATCTTCACTATCATTATTCTGAATTCTTTTTCTGGAAGGTTGCCTATCTCCACTTCATTTAGTTGTTTTTCTGGGATTTTATCTTGTTCCTTCATCTGGTACATAGCCCTCTGCCTTTTCATCTTGTCTATCTTTCTGTGAATGTGGTTTTTGTTCCAGAGGCTGCAGGATTGTAGTTGTTCTTGCTTCTCTGGCATTATTTAAAATAGTTAAAGTTGGAAATAATCTGAAAGATTATTTAAATATATAATGAAATACTATGCAACCACAATACAGTGTGCTAAAGAAGAAAATATGGTGGCATGAAAAATGTTGATGATACAGCATATAAGAAAATAGTAGGTCAGAAACCAGTATACATGGTGTGTTAATCATGTGGCAAAAGGTGCATGTATAGATATATACAGTTAAAAAATTGCTGGAAGGATGTATGCCAAAATATTTACAACAGTTATCCTCAGTGGTAGGAATTTGTGCTCTTATGTATTTTCTAAAGTTTCTACAATGAACATTATTATTTCCTTCATAGTTTCATATTATTTCAAATGTCATGTTGTTAGTATAGTGTATCATCCAAGAAAAGGAAGATGAGGAAGAGAAGGTGAAAGAGGAAATCAGGGTCAGAATTTATTATTGATGAAGTTAATATGATTTCTCCTTCAGCTCCCAAAGAGAAGACCAACCTTCACAAAAGTCACCCTAGTTTTCCCAAGCTACTTCTTGCCTCATTGCTGATACTTCTGCTACTATTGGCAATCTCATTTTTGATCGCTTTTATCTGTAAGTATCCAGCTGAATCTATAGGGAATGTCTGCCTTACGTGAAGAGATGGCATCCAATAAACCAGAACAATGGGTTTTTTCAGAAATCTGGAAAAGAAGTCATCTCTGGGGGAAGACATAATTAGTGGGACTCCACTGGGAATTTTGTTCTTTATTTGAATTTAGTTACTCTTCTATAGAAATAATGGCATTCACTCCCTTTAGAGAAATTGAAGAGTATATATGTATACATGTTTCTGTGTTGTAGAGTGAAATCTATAGGGCACCATTTGTACACTAGACAGTTGTGTAAGTGAGGTCAAATCTATAGTTCCTTAGTAGTGTTTATAAGGCTATTACTTTTTGAGTGCACAGACACATAGTTTGGGATGAGCAGGTGGACAAGAAGGAAATGGGAAGAAATCTCCCAGGAAAAATTTTTAATTAAAATTTCACCTTTATTATTTCTGTCCTTCTCAAGACTGCATGAGATCTTAAAGTCAATTTGGCAGATAGGTGGATTTCTGCCTATCTTTGGCTTTAAGAATTTATCAAATTTTTAAAAATCATAAAACTAGTATATATTTGGGTAGATATTTTATTCATTCATTTGGTCATTCAATAAGCTACGATGGCCATCTACTCTATGTCAGGCACTGTGCCAGACAGCATCAACAGAGTCATAGCCCTTGGTCTCAAGAAGTTCGGAGAATGATGGTAACTGGTTGAATGAACCAGTGGTTATAACAGCGTATGGTAAATGTTCTGCAGGTTAGAAGCACAGGACGCTGAGACAGGCTTCCTGGAGGAGGTGACAGCTACACCTGTGTGGACCAAGAATGACAGAGATGTGAGAGAGCTTGGAAACATTTGGGGAAATGTGTATAAATGACTGTGACATATAGTGCTAAGTGAACTGTGAGAAATGAAGTTGCAGGTGGGAGAAACAAGCAGAGCTCACATCATGAAGAGTGTTGTATATAATGCTAAAGAGTGTGGATTTTTCCCCCTGAAGGTTATTGTATCCATTATCTTCTGCTGCTTAATAAACCAATCTAAAGCTTAGTGGATTAAAACAACAACTATTTTTAGCTCATGATTCTGTGGTTTGGCAATTTGGACTGGGCTCAGCTGGGAGGTTCTGTTGGTCCTGGCTAAAGCCAGTTGTGCATATGCAGTCAAGTTCCAGTTACAGGCAACCCGGTTTCTGAGGAAGAGGATGTAAGCTGGAACGACATGGACAAATTGGTCCCACTTCTTTCGTAATTCATCGGGCTAGCCCGAGCTTGTTCAGATGGGAACGTGTAGGCTTGTAGAGTGAGAGCGATAGTGAGCAAAGCCTCCTGAAGCCTTAGCTTGGAAGTAACCAGAGTTGCGTCTGCACATTCTGTTGGCCAAAGGAAGTCTTAAAGCCAGCCCAGATTCAAGTGGTGGAGAAATAGACCCCACTTGTTGATTGGAAAAGTTAATAAGTTATATTGCAAAGGGGTGTGGATACAGGGAGAGTTGAAAATTGTGGCCATTTTTGGAATGTGTCACAGTCAGGGAGAGCCATTGAAAAATTTTAACCAGGGAAGTGATCATAACTAAATTTGATTTATAGAAATATGCTTTTGGTGTAGATGTGTAAAATGGATATATGAGGACAGAACTGGAAGTAAAGAGAATAGTTGGAAAGCCAATTCATTATGCAATTGAGAAATAGTGAGAACCTGATCTAAGGCTAGGGGTAGTGAAGGAGAAAGGGGGTAGCTTTGAATGATAATGAGGCGGTATAATCAAGGAGGTTGAGGCTTGATGAATATTTAGATCTGGGAAATAAAGGACCAAGAGAAGTAAAGTGTGGCTCCAATATTCCTACTTGGTGAACTCAGAAATCACGAAGTTATTCAAAGAGGTAGACAATAAATGATGAGTAGAAGGTTTGAGATGGAAGATGGTGATTTAAGTTTTGGGCATGTTAAATGTTGTATGACTCTTGGAACCTCAAATGGACATGTCTAGTGGGAGACATATTTGTCTGGATTTTAGGAGACAGGTCTGAGCTTTGGAAGTCATTTACATTTAGGTACCAGTTGAAACCATGAGGACACATGATATCAGTCAAGGAGAAGATTTAGTATAGGAAAGAAGGGTAAGGATGGAACTCTAGGGAATGTCACATTTTAAAAGAGATGGATAGGGAATTCCCTGGTGGTCCAGTGGTTAGGACTCTGTGCTTTCACTGCCGAGGGTGCAGGTTCAATCCCTGGTGGGAGAACTAAGATCCCTCAAGCTGAGCAGCCATAAATAAATAAACAAATAAATAAATAAGAAAGATGGATTGAGAAAGAGGATCTTACAAAGGAGTATAAGAAGCAACAGCAGGGCTTCCCTGGTGGCGCAGTGGTTGAGAGTCTGCCTGCCAATGCAGGGGACACGGGTTCGAGCCCTGGTCTGGGAGGATCCCACATGCCGCGGAGCGGCTGCGCCCATGAGCCACAATTGCTGAGCCTGCGCGTCTGGAGCCTGTGCTCCGCGATAAGAGAGGCCGCGATAGTGAGAGGCCCGCGCACCGCGATGAAGAGTGGCTCCCGCTTGCCACAACTGGAGAAAGCCCTTGCACAGAAACGAAGACCCAACACAGCCATAAATAAATAAATAAATAAATAAATTAATTAATTAATTTAAAAAAAAAAAAAAGAAGCAACAGCAGGAAAGCTGAGGCAAACACAGGAAAGAGTAGTGTCCCAACAGTTAAGGGGGAAGAGAACTAGGGTCAAGTATGGCAGGAAGTCAAAGGGGAAGAAAATTAAGAAGTGGCCCTAGGAAATTACTGATAACCCATTGCAAGGGTGATTTTCATGGAGTGGTGGAAGCAGAATCCAGCATGCAGTGGTTAAAGAACTAAATAGAGGTAAGGAGGAGAGAAAGAGAGAAAATTTACTTTTTAGAGGGAGAGGTAGGTTAGTCTTGAGCTGTGAGAGACTTGAGTGTGTTGGCCTGCTGAGGAATAAGAGCCAGGTGGGATGGATAAAGTAAAGGAAAGAAGATGAAGAGGATAATGTCTTCCTCTCCAGATCATTGTTGGAGTTGTTTTGATTCCCAATTCTACAAGTAACCCAGAACTCATCAGAATTAGCTAAATTTCTCCCCGAAGACTCATGCTGTGTACATCCTCAGGTAGAAGTATTTAATCATTTTCTCTCCATTCCTTGTCCTTCAAGGATTAGCCTTTGCATGCATTTAGTGTGGATATTTGAAGGAGAATATGGACAAATCCCTTTAGACCTGTTATAATGGAAGCGTCATGTCCTCTTTCAACTACTGATTTTTTCAGCTATTCCTGCAGAAATCTGTAGTTTCAAAATCAGTGGGATTAGGATTACATTGAATGTGGGGTGATAGGAAATCTTTTCCACAGTCAGGATTCTATTAAAGTAATTGGGCAATTGTAGGTTTTGTTCCTATAAAGAATGTAAGTAACATTAAGGAGTGACGTTATAACGCTACCAGGAAAATGAATGGTCTTATTCTCTTTTTCAGTTTTTTTCCAAAAATGTTCTTATATTCCTAAAGAAAAAAAGACTACAAAAGAAGTCCCTCACACAGTATTGGAATGTATGAAAGAAAATTCGACCACAGAAGGTAAAAATTAAATGTGCCTATAACTCAGTTGTTGTCTCTACTGTGTGCCAGATCTATATTTCCAATAAGGTTCACAGGCAGGTCATACTAAGAAGTTGAGTCTTATGATCATTTTAAACTTTAAGTATACAAATATTTAGGACCTAAAATTCTTTTATACATATCTTTAGTATATCTGTGTAAGGAAATAGTTTTAATTGTGAAAAAGATTACATTGCTTTTGGGTTTCTTCAGCCTTTGCTTCTTTCTGAGCTTTCTGTGCATACTTGCCCTTTTTGTTACATATCAGGTAAAACTCACTCGTTCAAGAAAAATTTAATTCATTTGGGTTTTAAGAAAACATATGTGCATAAAACATTTCTGGGAGAATGCATAAAATACACTTAAACAGGGTTTTACCTCTTCAGACTAGAGTTGAAGGTTTTGGAAGAGGAAGAAAGTTTTAGTTTTGTTTGATGAAGAGGATGTAAATTTTATATAGATGTGATTATTTAAATTAAAAATAGACTATTTTTAGAGAACAGTTTTATTTTTACAGCAAAACTGAGTAAATAATAGACTTCCCATATCACTCCCCTCCCCCGTGTACACAATTTTTCCAACATCTTACATTATTAGTATGGTACATTTATTGCAACTATTGAACCAATATTGATATATTATCATTAATTAAAGTTCATAGTTTGTTCAGATTTCCTTAGTTTTTTTCCTTAATGAACATTTTTTTTCTTAATGAGAAACTTTTTCTTAGTTTTTTCTTTCTTTTTTTAATTTTGATTCTTTTTAAAAAATTAATTAATTAATTTATTTTTGGCTGCATTGGGTCTTCATTGCTGCATGCGGGCTTTCTCTAGTTGCGGCGAGTGGGGGCTACTCTTCGTTGCGGTGCGTGGGCTTATTGTGGTGGCTTCTCTTATTGTGGAGCATGGGTTCTAGGCGCATGGGCTTCAGTAGTCGTGGCACGTGGGCTCAGTAGTTGTGGCTCACGGGCTCTAGAGCACAGGCTCAGTAGCTGTGGTGCATGGGCTTAGTTGCTCCATGGCATGTGGGATCTTCCCAGACCAGGGCTCGAACCCATGTCCCCTGCATTGTCAGTCGGATTCTCAACCACTGCGCCACCAGGGAAGACCCAAACTTGTTTTATAATAGCAATTTCTGGAAATTATTTTTATCTCAACTGACAAGTAACTCAGAAAAAAATCAGTTTATTTATTTATGTAATTAAAAATTTTAAGTTGTATTTGACATACAACATTGTATAAGTTCAAGGTGTGCAGATAATTGATTTTATGTTGTAATATAATAGCTATATTAGCATTAGCTAATATCTCTAACATGTCACATACTTACCATTTCTTTTAGTGTTGGGAACACTTAAAATCTACTCTCTTAGCAACTTTAATGTTCACAATATAGTTTTGTTGTCTATAATCACTGTACTGTGTATTAGATCTTCAGGACTTATTTACATACTAGTTGTAAGTATATACCCTTAAACAACATCTCTTCCATTCCCACACCTCCCAGCCCCTGGTAACCACCAATTTATCCTCTGTTTTTAAATTTTCATTTTTTAAAATATAGGAGATATCATGGAGTATTTGTCTTTCTCTGTCTGACTTATCTCACTTAGCATAATGTCCTCAATGTCCATCCATGTTGTTTCAAATGGCAGAATTTCCTTTTTTCTCATGGCTGAATAGTATTCCAGTACATATACCACATCTTCTTCACCTGTTCATCTGTTGATGGACACTTGGGTTGCTTCCATATCTTGGCTTTTGTAAATAATGCTTCAATGAACATAGGGGTGCATATATCTTTTCTACTTGGTGTTTTTATTTTCTTCTGATAAATAACCAGAGTGGAATTGCTGGATCTTTTTGTTTTGTATTGATATATGCCCTAACTACTTATTGTGGACATAGATGATTTTATTACTTTTGTGTTTTAACCTTCCTACCAGCTTTAAAGTGGTTGATCTACTACTCATACTGTATATTTGCCTTTACCGATGAGATTTTTCCTTTTATAATTTTTATATTTCCGTCTGTGGTCTTTTCTGTTCACTTAGAGGAGTCTCTTTAATATTTTTTGTAAAGCTGATTTAGTGGCACTAAACTCTTTTAGCTCTTGCTTGTCTGTGAAACTCTTTATCTCTCTTTCAAATCTGAATGAGTGCCTTGCCAGGTAGAGTATTCTTGTAGTTTTTTCTCCTTTCATCACTTTAAATAATTGTGCCGCTCCTTTCTGACCTGCAGAGTTTCCTCTGAAAAGTCAGCTGGTAGTCTTATGGGAGTTCCCTTGTACATTACTAATTGCTTTTCCCTTGCTGATTTTACGATCTCTCTTTAACTCTTGCCATTTTAATTACAATGTGTCTCAGTGTGGACTACTTTGGGTTGATCTTGTTTGGGACTCTGTGCTTGTCTGTTTCCTTTTCCAGGTTAAGGAAATTTTCAGCTATCATGTCTTCAAATATATTCCCTGTCCCTTTCTCTCTCTCTTCTGGGATCCCAATAATGTGAGTGTTAGTATGTTTGATGTTGTCCCAGGAGTCTCTTAAACTGTCCTCATTAAAAAAATTCTTTTTTTCTGCTCAACTTGGGTGATTTTCATTACTCTTCCTGTTGGCTGATCCATTCCTCTGTGTCATCTTATCTAATGTTGACTCCTTGTAGTGTATTTTTAATTTCAGTTATTGTATTCTTCAGCTGTGTTTTGTTATTCTTTATATTTTCCAGCTCTTTCTTAGATGTCCCACTGTGTTCATCTTTTCTTCTCCTGAGCTTGTGGGGCATCTTTATGATCATTACCTTGAACTGTTCAATGGGGAGATTGCTTATCTTTGCTTAGCTCTTTTTCTGGGGTTTTATTTATTTATTTTGTTCATTTGTTTGTTTTTTGTGTTTGTTTGTTTTGAAAATATTCCTCTGTTGCCTTATTTTGCCTGATTCTCTGTTCTTATTTCTATGTATTAGGTAGGTCAGTTACATTCCCTGATCTGGGAGAAGTGGCCTTATGTAGGAGATGTCCTATGTGGTCCAGGAGCACACTCCCTTTTGTTCACTAGAGCTATATGCTCTAGGGGTGTCCCTTGTGTGGGCTGTGTGGGCCTTTCTATTGTGGCAGGGCCAACTACTGTGGGTGCACTAATAGGTTGGCCTGGCTCCCAGGCTGGTGGCTTCCAGGCCCTGCCTAGTGCAGAGACTGCTGGCCTGGTGGTTGGGAGGGCCATGTCCTGATGTGGCAGGCTGAAGGTCCCAAAGGTCCTGAGGCTAGTGCTGACCCATCACTGGGCAGAGCCAGGTCCCAGATGTCTGGGCCTTGAGGGCTGGGGTGTTCTACAGCTGATACTGGCTGCAGGTGGGCAGGGCCATTTCCTATCATGACTGGGTGGGGTCCCTGGGGGTCCTGTGGCTGGTGGTGGCCCCCTGGTGAGTGGAGCTGGTTCCTGGGGTGGCTGTCTGTGGGGCCTGATGGTTTTGGAGCTGGTATTGGCTCACATGTGGGCAAGGCCAGACCTGGCATTCCCAGGGCAGATGTTGGCTTGCTGGTGGGAGGGGCTGGATTTTGACATTGCTGGCTGAGGCCCCAGGGGTCCCAGGGCTAGTTCTGGCCTGCTGGTGGGTGGAGCCAGGTTCTGGGGTGGAGCTGGTGTCAGACTACTGGTGGGTGGAGCCAGGGCTGGGGTCTTGGGGCTGTTGCCCACCCGCTGGTGGTTGAGTCTGGCTCTAGGGGTTAGTGCTGGCCTGCTGGTGAGTGAGTGGGGATAAATCCTCGGCCCTCTGGTGGGCAGGGCCAGCATCCGGGGCAACTGGGGGGCTCCACTGGGACTATGGCTGCTGACAACGTGCTGGTGGGTGTCGCTGTTGCCCCACACAACTGGCTACTTGGTCTGGGGGGTGGGGTCCCAGGACTGGTGCCAACCAGCTGGTGGTTGGGACTGGGTCCCAGCTGCTAATAAGCTAGAGGAAGAACTCAAAAAATGGCACTCGTCAGCACCAGTGTCCTTGTGGTAGAACGAGCTCCCCAGACTGGCTGGTGCCATTGTCTGTGTCCCCAGGGTGGGTCTCTGGGAGGCTCTCCCAGATTAGCAAGCGACTCTGACCCAGGCTCCTTTCAAGTTACTGCTTATTCCCTGTGTCTGAGGGCGTGAGGTTTTGTGTGAGCCATTTAAGTGCAGAGTTTCTGTTTCCTTCTGGCTCTCCCAAACACAAGCCCCACTGGCCTTCAGTGCCAGACATTCTGGGGGATCATCTTCCCAGTGCGGGGCCCCTGGACTGGGGAGCCCCATGTGGGGCTCGACCCCTCGCTTCTTGCAGAGAACCTTTGAAATTGTGATTATCCTCGAGTTTGTGGATCACCTAGCTGGGTGTGGGTCTTGACTATGCTGCGTCTCTGCCCTTCCTCCCCCATCTCGTTGTGGTTCCTTCTTTATATCTTTACTTGCAGAAGATCTTTTCTGCTTGTCTTCTTGTCATTCTCATTGATAGTTACTCTGTAAATAGCTGTAATTTTGTGCCTGTGAGGGGTGAGCTCAGGGTCTTCCTACTCTGCCATCTTGGCCACACTCCTCTATAATTTTTTTTATACATTGTTGGATTCAATTTTCCAATATTTTTGAGGATTTTTGAATCTATGTTCATGAGGGAAATTGGTCTGTAGGCTTTTTTTCCCTTACAATGTCTTTGTTTGGTTTTGGTATGAGGGTAATGCTGGCCTCAGGAAATGAGTTTGGTATTCCTTCTGCTTCTATATATATGTATTTTTTTTTTTTAGTATTTATTTATTTATTTATTTATTTTGGCTGTGCCGGGTCTTAGTTGCAGCATGTGAACTCTTAGTTGTGGCATACATGTGGGATCTAGTTCCCCAACCAGGGATCGAACCCAGGACCCCTGCAATGGGAGCATGGAGTCTTACCCACTGGACCACCAGGGAAGTCCCTGCTTCTATCTTTGAAGGACATTGAGGTAACTGGTATAATTTCTTTCTTAAATGTTTAGTAAAATTTATCAGTGAACACATCTGGGCCTAGTGCTTTCTTTTTTTTTGGATGATTATTAATTATGGATTTAGTTTCTTTAATAAATATAGGCCTATTCGGATTGTATATTTCTTCTAGTGTGAGTTTTTGCAGATAGTGAGCTTCAAGGAATTGGTTCATTTCATCTAGGTTATCAAATTTATGGGCATAGAGGTGTTCATAATAATTCTTTACTATCTTTAATGTCCACTAGATCTATTGTGATGACTTATTTTCATTTCTAATATTAATAATTTGAGTCCTTTCTGTTTTTTTCTTAGCCTGACTAGAGGCTTGTCAATGTAATTGATCTTTTCAAAGAACTAGCTTTTGGCTTTTATCAATTTTCTCTATTGATTTATTGTTTTCAGTTTCACTGATTTCGGCTCTGACTTTTATTGTTTATTTTCTTCTGCTTACTTTGGATTTAATTTGCTCTTTGTTTTCTAGTTTTCTATAATGGAGACATAGATTATTGATTTTAGATATTTCTTATATCTATTATATGCACTCAATGCTGTAAATTTCCTTCTAAGCCCTACTTTGGCTGTATCACAGAAATTTTGATGTCTGTTTTTATTTTCATTTTGTTAAAAATATTAAAAAATTTTTTCTTGAGATTTCTTCCTTGACTCGTGTTATTTAGAAGTATTTTATTCAGTCTCCAAGTATTTGGGGATTTTTTCAGCTATCTTTCTGTTACTGATTTCTTGTTTAATACCACGTGATCTGAGAGCAGACATTGTATGATTTCTATTCTTTTTAATTTTTTAAGGTGTGTTTTATTGCTCAGTTGTAGTCTATCTTGGTAAATGTTCTATGTGAGTATTGGGGTCCAGGGCAGTTCTCCCCAAAATGAACCTCAATGGCAGATTGATTATTTTGTGTTAAAGTTACTTAAGAAAGAGCTGATATAAGAGGGACACTTTGACCCTCCTCTCTGTCTCACTGAAAGCAGGAAATAAATGAAAGTTAACACTCCCTGTATCTGGAGGGAGAAGAACACACATCACCAGAGATTGGGAAATCAGGGACAAGAAGCCTGTGTAAACAAATCTTGTTGCTTCCTTAAGTTATTACCCCAAACCTAAACTCTGTTTCTATCTTTCACTAATTAAGCATACATTTCCTCAAAATTTTATTGTTTCTTTGTCTAAAAATTATGAACGCTGCCTGCTTTGACTACTTCTTAGGTCTCATTTCTAGGAGACCTCAGTGCACACAAATTAGAGTTGGTTTCTTTTCCCCCTGTTTCTTTTTTGTCTTGTGTCAATTTTATGGTTAGTCCAGCCATAAGAACTCAAGAGACCTAGAGGGGTGGGATAGGGAGGGTGGGAGGGAGACGCAAGAGGGAAGAGATATGGGGATATATGTATATGTATAGCTGATTCACTTTGTTATAAAGCAGAAACTAACACACCATTGTAAAGCAATTACACTCCAATAAAGATGTTAAAAAAAAAAAAGAGGGTTGGGGGGGAAATTTCCCCCTCCCCAACATAAGCTTTAAAAAAATGTGTATTCTGCTGTTTTCAGATGAAATATTCAATAGATGTCTGTTATATATGGTTGATTGATGATGTTTTTGAGTTCAACTATGTCCTTACAGGTTTTCTGCCTTCTGGCCCTGTCCATTTCTTGTCAGAATGTTTAAATCTCTATAATAATGGATATGTCTATTTCTCCTGGCAGTTCTATCAGTTTTTGCTTCACTTTTTGATGCTCTGTTGTTAGGTGCATACACTAAGGATCGTTATGGCTTCTTGGAGAATTGAACAAGAAAAAATTCCCTTTATCATTATGTAATGTCCATCATTATCTCTGACAGCTTTCCTTGCTCTGAAGTCTGCTGAAATATATATAGCTACTCCTGCTTTCTTTTGTTTAGTGTTAGCATGGTATACCTTTCTCTATCTACTTTCTTATAAAGATGAAAAACTAGTACGTTTATTGATTATTTTTTCATTTGAGATACCTTTCCACTTATCAAGTTATTTCTGATTGAAAAACAAATTCTACCTGGCGATGGGGAGGGGATGGAGCTGGCTGATGTCCTGATGGACCACAGAGATACAGTGCATCTGGGGTTTGCGTTCATAACAAGCTCCTGGCAGATGCTGCTGCTCTCTGGAAATTATGAATGGAAGCAACAAATCATGATAGTGTGTGTCTCACCAACAGAAATCACAGCCGTTTACAGATTACATTGCAGTCGTTGCAGACATCATGAAATACTGTTTATGTTGATCATTTCTTTGAAATTACCTCATTTATTAGGCCTACTGCTGTATCTTGTTATTTACTGTATAGTAAGTACATATTACTATTTGGTTGAACCATGTGGAATTAGTAATGGTGGATAGACCTTTTTTTTTTTTAACATCTTTATTGGCGTATAATTGCTTTACAATGGTGTGTTACTTTCTGCTTTATAACAAAGTGAATCAGTTTTACATATACATATATCCCCATATCTCTTCCCTCTTGTGTCTCCCTCCCTCCCATCCTCCCTATCCCACCCCTCTAGGTGGTCACAAACCACTGAGCTGATCTCCCTGTGTTATGCGGCTGCTTCCCACTAGCTATCGGTTTTACATTTGGTACCGTATATATGTCCATGCCACTCTCTCACTTTCTCCCACCTTACCCTTCCTCCTCCCCGTATCCTCAAGTCCATTCTCTAGTAGGTCTGCATCTTTATTCCTGTCTTCCCCCTAGGTTCTTCATGACAATTTTTTTTTTTTTTTTTTTTAAAGGAATTCCTTTTATTTTTATTTTTATTTATTTATTTATTTATTTATTTATTTTTGGCTGTGTTGGGTCTTCGTTTCTGTGCGAGGGCTTTCTCTAGTTGCGGCAAGCGGGGGCCACTCTTCATCGCGGTGCGCGGGCCTCTCATTATCGCGGCCTCTCTTGTTGCGGAGCACAGGCTCCAGACGCGCAGGCTCAGTAATTGCAGCTCACGGGCCAGCTGCTCCGTGGCATGTGGGATCTTCCCAGACCAGGGCTCGAACCCGTGTCCCCTGCATTGGCAGGCAGATTCTCAACCACTGCGCCACCAGGGAAGCCCTCTTCATGACAATTTTTTTGTTGATTTTTAGATTCCATATATATGTGTTAGCATACGGTATTTGTTTTTCTCTTTCTGACTTATTTCACTCTGTATGACAGACTCTAGGTCCATCCACCTCACTACAAATAACTCAATTTCGTTTCTTTTTATGGCTGAGTAATATTCCATTGTATATATGTGCCACATCTTCTTTATCCATTCATCTATCAATGGACACTTAGGTTGCTTCCATGTCCTAGCTACTGTAAATAGAGCTGCAATGAACACTGTGGTACATGACTCTTTTTGAATTATGGTTTTCTCAGGGTATATGCCCAGTAGTGGGATTGCTGAGTCATATGGTAGTTCTATTTTTAGTTTTTTAAGGAACCTCCATACTGTTCTCCATAGTGGCTGTATCAGTTTACATTCCCACCAACAGTGCAGAGGGTCCCCTTTTCTCCACACCCTCTCCAGCATTTATTGTTTGTAGATTTTTTGATGATGGCCATTCTGACCAGTGTGAGATGATATCTCATTGTAGTTTTGATTTGCATTTCTCTAACGATTAATGATGTGGAGCATTCTTTCATGTGTTTGTTGGCAATCTGTATATCTTCTTTGGAGAAATGTCTGTTTAGGTCTTCTGCCCATTTTTGGATTGGGTTGTTTGTTTTTTTCATATTGAGCTGCATGAGCTGCTTGTAAATTTTGGAGATTAATCCTTTGTCAGTTGCTTCATTTGCAAATATTTTCTCCCATTCTGAGGGCTGTCTTTTCGTCTTGTTTCCTTTACAGTGCAAAAGCTTTTAAGTTTCATTAGGTCCCATTCGTTTATTTTTGTTTTTATTTCCATTTCTCTAGGAGGTGTGTCAAAAAGGATCTTGCTGTGATGTATGTCATAGAGTGTTCTGCCTATGTTTTCCTCTAAGAGTTTGATAGTGTCTGGCCTTACATTTAGGACTTTAATGCATTTTGAGTTTATTTTTGTGTATGGTGTGAGTGAGGGAGTATTCTAATTTCATTCTTTTACATGTAGCTGTCCAGTTTTCACAGCACCACTTATTGAAGAGGCTGTTTTTTCTCCACTGTATATTCTTGCCTTCTTTCTCAAAGATAAGGTGACCGTATGTGTGTGGGTTTATCTCTGGGCTTTCTATTCTGTTCCATTGATCTATATTTCTGTTTTTGTGCCAGTACCATACTGTCTTGATTACTGTAGCTTTGTAGTATAGTCTGAAGTCTGGGAGCCTGATTCCTCCAGCTCCGATTTTCTTTCTCAAGATTCCTTTGGCTATTCGGGGTCTTTTTTGTTTCCATACAAATTGTGAAATTTTTTGTTCTACTTCTGTGAAAAATGCCATTGGTAGTTTGATAGGGATTGCATTGAATCTGTAGATTGCTTTGGGTAGTATAGTCATTTTCACAATGTTGATTCTTCCAATCCAAGAACATGGTATATCTCTCCATCTATTTGTATCATCTTTAATTTCTTTCATCAGTGTCTTATAATTTTCTGCATACAGGTCTTTTGTCTCCTTAGGTAGGTTTATTCCTAGATATTTTATTCTTTTTGTTGCAATGGTAAATGGGAGTGTTTTCTTAATTTCACTTTCAGATTTTTCATCTTTAGTGTATAGGAATGCAAGAGATTTCTGTGCATTAATTTTGTATCCTGCAACTTTACCAAATTCATTGATTAGCTCTAGTAGTATTCTGGTAGCATCTTTAGGATTCTCTATGTATAGTATCATGTCATCTGCGAACAGTGGCAGTTTTACTTCTTCTTTTCCGTTTTGGATTCCTTTTATTTATTTTTCTTCTCTGATTGCTGTGGCTAAAACTTCCAAAACTATGTTGAATAATAGTGGTGAGAGTGGGAAACCTTGTCTTGTTCCTGATCTTAGTGGAAATGGTTTCAGTTTTTCACCATTGAGGACAATGTTGGCTGTGGGTTTGTCATATATGGCCTTTATTATGTTGAGGTAAGTTCCCTCTATGCCTACTTTCTGGAGGGTTTTTATCATAAATCAGTGTTGAATTTTGTCAAAAGCTTTCTCTGCATCTATTGAGGTGATCATTTGGTTTTTCTTCTTCAATTTGGTAATATGGTGTGTCACATTGATTGATTTGTGTATATTGAAGAATCCTTGCATTCCTGGGATAAACCCCATTTGATCATGGTGTATGATCCTTTTAATGTGCTGTTGGATTCTGTTTGCTAGTATTTTGTTGAGGATTTTTGCATCTATGTTCATCAGTGATATTGGCCTGTAGTTTTCTTTCTTTGTGACATCTTTGTCTGGTTTTGGTATCAGGGTGATGGTGGCCTCGTAGAATGAGTTTGGGAGTGTTTCTCCCTCTTCTATATTTTGGAAGAGTTTGAGAAGGATAGGTGTTAGCTCTTCACTGAATGTTTGATAGAATTCGCCTGTGAAGCCATCTGGTCCTGGGCTTTTGTTTGTTGGAAGATTTTTAATCACAGTTTCAATTTCAGTGCTTGTGATTGGTCTGTTTATATTTTCTATTTCTTCCTGGTTCAGTCTCAGAAGGTTGTGCATTTCTAAGAATTTGTCCATTTCTTCCAGGTTGTCCATTTTATTGGCATATAGTTGCTTGTAGTTATCTCTCATGACCCTTTGTATTTCTGCAGTGTCAGTTGTTACTTGTCCTTTTTCATCTGCAATTCTGTTGATTTGACTCTTCTCCCTTTTTTTCTTGATGAGTGTGGTTAATGGTTTATAAATTTTGTTTATCTTCTCAAGAACCAGCTTTTAGTTTTATTGATCTTTGCTATTGTTTCCTTCATTTCTTTTTCATTTATTTCTGATCTGATCTTTATGATTTCTTTCCTTCTGCTAACTTTTGGGTTTTTTCTTCTTCTTTCTCTAATTGCTTTAGGTGTAAGTTTAGGTTGTTTATTTGAGATGTTTCTTGTTTCTTGAGGTAGGACTGTATTGCTATAAACTTCCCTCTTAGAAGTGCTTTTGCTGCATCCCATAGGTTTTGATCATTGTGTTTCCATTGTCATTTGTTTCTAGGTATTTTTTTGCTTTCCTCTTTGATTTCTTCAGTGATCTCTTGGTTATTTAGTATGTATTGTTTAGCCTCCATGTATTTGTATTTTTTACAGATTTTTTCCTGTAATTGATATCTAGTCTCATAGCATTGTGGTCGGAAGAGATACTTGATACAATTTCAATTTTCTTAAATTTACCAAGGCTTGATTTGTGACCCAAGGTATGATCTATCCTGGAGAATGTTCCATGAGCTCTTGAGAAGAAAGTATATTCTGTTGTCTTTGGATGGAATGTCCTATAAATATCAGTTAAGTCCATCTTGTTTAATGTATCATTTAAAGCTTTTGTTTCCTTATTTATTTTCATTTTGGATGATCTGTCCATTGGTGAAAGTGGGGTGTTAAAGTCACCTACTGTGATTGTGTTACTGTCGATTTCCCCTTTTATGGCTGTTAGTATTTGCCTTATGTACTGAGGTGCTCCTATGTTGGGTGCATAAATATTTACAATTGTTATATCTTCTTCTTGGCTTGATCTCTTGATCATTATGTAGTGTCCTTCTTTGTCTCTTGTAATAGTCTTTGTTTTAAAGTCTATTTTGTCTGATATGAGAATTGCTACTCCAGCTTTCTTTTGATTTCCATTTGCATGGAATGTCTTTTTCCATCCCCTCACTTTCAGTCTGTATGTGTCCCTAGGTCTGAAGTGGGTCTCTTGTAGGCAGCATATATACGGGTCTTATTTTTGTATCCATTCAACCAGTCTATGTCTTTTGGTGGGAGCATTTAATCCATTTACATTTAAGGTGATTATCGACATGTATGTTTCTATTACCATTTTCTTAATTGTTGTGGGTTTGTTATTGTAGGTCTTTTCCTTCTCTTGTGTTTCTTGCCTAGAGAAGTTCCTTTAGAATTTGTTGTAAAGCTGGCTTGGTGGTGCTGAATTCTCTTAGCTTTTGCTTGTCTGTAAAGGTTTTAATTTCTCCGTCAAATCTGAGTGAGATCCTTGCTGGCTAGAGTAATCTTGGTTGTAGGTTTTTCCCCTTCATCAGTTTAAATATGTCCTGCCACTCCCTTCTGGCTTGCAGAGTTTCTGCTGAAAGATCAGCTGTTAACCTTATGGGGATTCCCTTGTATGTTATTTGTTGTTTTTCCCTTGCTGCTTTTAATATTTTTTCTTTGTATTTAATTTTTGGTAGTTTGATTAATATGTGTGTTAGACAATTTTTGACATAGAAAAATGGCCCATTGAAATAAAAATTTTTAAATTTTTGATAACCATGCACTTACTTTTAATATATATGTCTTTATAAAATCCTCTTGGAGTTTTAAAGTGGATTTTTTAGGACAACATATAGTTGAGTCTTGTTTTTTGATTCACTCTGACAATCTCTTCTTTTTAATTGGTGCATTTAGATGACTGACATTGAAAGTGATTATTAATAGAGTTGTATTGATATCTACCATTTGTATTTTTTTTTATATCTTGCCCTTTTTTTAATCTTTTTCTACTATTTTCTTCTTTTCCTATTTGTGGTTTTAACTGAGCATTTTACATGATCCCATTTTTGTTCTATTCTTAGCGTGTCAGTTATACTTCTTTTTTTTTAGTGGTTGCCCTAAAGTTTGCAATATACATTTACAAGTAATCCAAGTCCACTTTCAAATAACTGTATACAGCTTCATGTGTAGTGAGAGTATTTTAAAACAACAAGATGATCCAAATTCCTTCCTCCTATCCCTTGTATCATTGCTATAATTTATTTCACTTACACATCACATATTTGAATACATAGTTGCTATTATTATTATGAACAAATTATCTAATAGATCAATTAAGACTATGGAAAATACAAGTTTTTATTTTACTTTCACTTATTCCTCCTTTGATTTTCTTCCTTTCTTCATGTAGAACCATGTTTCTGACTTATATTACTTTTCTTTTCTCTAAAAAGTGTCTTTTAACATTTCTTGCAAGGCAGGTTTACTGGCAACACATTCCCTCAGTTTTTGTTTGTCTGAAGAAGTTTTTATTTTTAATTCACCTTTGAAAGTTAATTTTGCATGTTACAGAAATAGGATAGTAGCTTTTTTCTTTCAACACTTTAAATATTTCACTCCACTCTCTTCTTGCTTCTGTGGTTTCTGCAAAGTCTGATGTAATTCTTATCTTTGCTCTTCTATAGGAGGTGTTTTTTCCCCCTCTGGCTTCTTTAAGGATTTTTCTTTGTCTTTGATATTCTGCAGCTTGAATATGGTGTCTAGGTGTAGTTTTCTTCAGCATTTATCCTGCTTGGTATCTGTAATTAATTTGGAGAAATTCTCAAACATTATTGTTTCAATACTTCTTCTGTTCTTTTTCTCTCTTTACTCTCCTGATATTCTCATTACACATATGTTACAAGTTTTTTTTCTGCCTTACATTTCTTGGAGATTCTCTTCTCTTTTTTTTTTTTTTCAGTCTTTTTTCTCCTTGCTTTTTAGTTTTGGAGTCTTCTATTGAGATATCTTCATGCACAGAGATTTTTTTTTTTCTCTCAGCTGTGTCCACTCTATTAATCAGCTCACTAAAGGTATTCTTCATTTCTGTTACAGTATTTTCCATCTCTAGCATTTTGTTTTGTTTTTTTCTTAGAATTTCCATCTCTCTGCTTACATTGCTCACCTGTTCTTGCATGCTGTCTACTTTGTCCATTAGAACCTTTAACATGTTTGGTTTTGTAAAATAAATTTATTTATTTATCTATATATTTTTATTTTTGGCTGCGTTGGGTCTTTGTTGCTGTGCACGGGCTTTCTCTAGTTGCAGCGAGCGGGGGCTACTCTTCGTTGCGGTGTGCAGGCTTCTCATTGTGGTGGCTTCTTTTGTTGCGGAACATGGGCTCTAGGTGTGCAGGCTTCTGTAGTTGTGGCGCACAGGCTTAGTTGCTCCACGGCATGTGGGATCTTCCTGGATCTGTGCTCAAACCAGTGTCCCCTGTATTGGCAGGCGATTCTTTAACCACTGTGCCACCAGGGAAGTCCCTAGAGCCTTTAACATGTTAATCACAGTTGTTTTAAATTCCTGGTCTGCAAAAGACAGCCCTCAGAATGGGAGAAAATATTTGCAAATGAAGCAACTGACAAAGGATTAATCTCCAAGATTTACAAGCAGTTCATGCAGCTCAATAACAAAAAAACAAACAACCCAATCCAAAAATGGGCAGAAGACCTAAATAGACATTTCTCCAAAGAAGATATACAGATTGCCAACAAACACATGAAAGAATGCTCAATGTCATTAATCCTTAGAGAAATGCAAATCAAAACTACAATGAGATATCATCTCACACTGGTCAGAATAGCCATCATCAAAAAATCTAGAAACAATAAATGCTGGAGAGGGTGTGGAGAAAAGGGAACCCTCTTGCACTGTTGGTGGGAATGTAAATTGATACAGCCACTATGGAGAACAGTATGGAGGTTCCTTAAAAAACTAAAAATAGAACTACCATACGACCCAGCAATCTCACTACTGGGCATATACCCTGAGAAAACCATAATTCAAAAAGAGTCATGTACCACAGTGTTCATTGCAGCTCTATTTACAGTAGCTAGGACATGGAAGCAACCTAAGTGTCCATTGATAGATGAATGGATAAAGAAGATGTGGCACATATATACAATGGAATATTACTCAGCCATAAAAAGAAATGAAATGGAGGTATTTGTATTGAGGTGGATGGAGTTAGAGTCTGTCATACAGAATGAAGTAAGTCAGAAAGAGAAAAACAAATACAGTATGCTAACACATATATATGGAATCTAAGGAAAAAAAAAAAAAAGGTCATGAAGAACCTAGTGGTAAGACGGGAATAAAGACACAGACCTACTAGAGAATGGACTTGAGGATATGGGGAGGGGGAGGAGTAAGATGTGACAGGGTGAGAGAGTGGCATGGACATATATACACTACCAAATGTAAAATAGCTAGTGGGAAGCAGCCGCATAGCACAGGGAGATCATCTCGGTGCTTTGTGACCACCTAGAGGGGTGGGATAGGGAGGGTGGGAGGGAGGGAGATGCAAGAGGGAAGAGATATGGGAACATATGTATATGTAAAACTGATTCACTTTGTTATAAAGCAGAAACTAACACACCATTGTAAAGCAATTATACTCCAATAAAGATGTTAAAAAAAAAAAATTCCTGGTCTGATCATTCCAATATCTTTGCCCCATCAAGCATCTGCGTCTGATGCTTGCTCTGTCTATTCAAACTGTGTATTGTTTGTTTTAATATGCCTTGTGTTTTTTTCTCATTAGCTGGACATGATGTACTGAGTAAAAGGAACTGCTGTAAAAAGGCCTTAAAAATGTGGTGGTGAGGTGTGGGGGGAGGGGAGACATTCTATAATCCTATGATTTTGTTCATTCTTTTAGTGAGTCTTTGCCTTTGTGCTTTGAGCTTACAAGTTCTTCTTCTCAGTTGTTTTTATTAACCCCTTTAGAGTGGGACAGGTGGCTACAGTGGGCTTTACTTGGGTATTTTCCTTTCCCTAGTCAGTTAGGGTCTGACAAATCCCCAGCATCTTAGGCTCTGGTCAGATAATTTCTCCTGTGCGTAGATCTTCTCAAAAAGAAAAGAATCCTCTGGTGTATTTCAAAATGGTACCTTTTGCCCTGCTTTTGCCAGAAGCACAGGAGAATTTTTCTCAGATATTTACTGTGAGCACCTGGTGGAACTCCAGGATGTAAAACTCACAGAAGTGTTGGGGCCTCTACGTTGACTGGGTCACCCTGGACTTTTTATCTCTCAGAGTTGTCTACACTGAGCTTCCAGCAGTTCCACAATTTCAGTTCAGGTTGCCATGCCCTGGGACTGGTTCCCAAAGAAGTTTCTGCTCCAGTACAAAATTGTGATTCTCTGTATTTGCTTTTGTGTCTCTACAACTTTGGGTGCAGTGGTTTGCTCTGTGAAGAGTTGCTGATTTTCAGTTTGTTCAGCTTTTTACTTGTTAGAATGGAGTGGTGACTTCCAAGCTTCTTACCAGACTGGAAACTGGAAGTCTATTTATTTGTTGTTGTTGTTTTACTCTATTTTGTCTCTGTTGTTCAGCTGAGTAATTTCTGTTATTCTATCTTTTAGTTCACTGATTTCTCTGTCCTCTTTATTCTGCTGTTGAGCCCATCCACTGAGCTTTTAATTTTGGTTATTACATTTTTCAACTATAAAATTCCATTTGATTCTCCTTTTTATCTTTAATTTTTTTGCTGAGATCCTCTATTTCTTTGCTGAGGCTTTCTATTTTTTCATTTGGTTCAAACGTTTGTACTTTCTTGTTGAAGCATCTTTCCATGGCTTCTTTTAAATCTTTGGCACATAATTCTAGTATTTCTCTTATCTTGGTATTGGCATATATTTTTTCTTTTTTTTTTTAAATTGACTTTTGAGAACTTTGTGGTTCTTGGTATGATAAGTAATTTTCCATTGAGACCTGGACATTTTTGTATTATGTTCTGAGAGTTTGGATCTTATTTAAACTTCTGTTTTAGCTGGTTTTTCCTGACACCACTCTGGCAAAGGAAAGCATCCCTACCCTGTTACTGCCTGATGTAGGTAGACTTGACCTCCTTGACGCCTGATGGGCAGGGGCTCCTTGTTACTCCTGGGTCAAGATGGGAGTTCTGCTTTCCATGCAGTCTCCTCTGGTCCTTAATACACACACTTAAAAAATTACTTTTCATATATTGCACTGTTATGGCCTTCTTCTCAATACAGGGAAAGACTGGAGTTGCTGCCCAAAGAATTGGACGTCATTTAGTTCTAACTGCTATTTTATTTCTACTGAACAAAATATTTGGGATGAGAGTGAGAAGAGATGTTCAAGAATGGAAGCTCACCTGCTGGTGATCAACACCAAGGATGAGCAGGTACTTTCTAATTGATAATGGAATCAGGAGTGTTGCCTGGCTTTTTAACATCTTTCTTGGCTAAGAAGGAGATTTTTATTGTCTTGGGATATTGGTGCTGTGGCAGAAGGCTTAAGAAAATAGTTAGAAAAGGCTACCTGAGGTTTTACATTCCACGCCTTCTTCCTGCTTCTATAAAACTAACCTCCCCCCAAATAAATTGGGGCATTGAAAATATAATAAGTAGGGGTTGAGTGGAAGGCTGAAAATATTTCAGCCTGAAATATCAGTTTATTATTTCAACACGTAAATGTTTTATAAATTATTAACTAACAGAGAAGGGGTATCAAGTCCAATTAGGAAATGAAGTTCCATCATGAAGAGTCACAATCACCAATCAGAAATGATTGTTAACAATCTGAAGTTGTTAAAAGGAAAATTATTTAATCTGCAAAATATTTCTCATCTACGACTTTGAAGAACACCCTCTCTTAGGGAAGGATTTAAGGGAAGAGAGTCTGAGATGAGAATTCGTTATGATCATGAATAGAATTTGCCTCCATATGTATCAAACATTGGTATGTTCTGAACATTTGTGTCCTGCCACCCCAATTCATATGTTGAAATCCTAACCTCCAAAGATGATAGTATTAGGAAGTAGGGCTTTTGGGAGCTGCATAGGCCATGAGGATGAAGCCTTCATTGATGGGATTAATGTTTTTAAAAAAGAGATTCTACAGAGCAACGTCGCCCCTTCTACCACGTGAGCACACAGTGAGAAAGCACTGGTTAGGAACCAGGAGGAAGGCCCTCATCCTACCATGTTGGTTCCCTGACCTGGGATTTCTAGCCTCCAGAACTGTGAGAAACAAACTTCTGTTATTTATAAGCAACTCAGTCTGTGGTATTTTGTTACAGCAGCCTGAACAGACTAAGACCAACATCATGCTCACAAGTGATATCTTTGATCCTGCTCTGCTTAGCCAGAAAAAACCTAGGCTCCTCTGCAGGGCCCCCATGTGGCTCTTCCTGGATCCTCTCCTTTTCTTCTCTTCTCCCTAAAGCCAGGAACTCAGTTCAACCTGACTGTTCTAAAGGCTATACCTCCTTCCTTTTCTTCCCTTAGGATATCATCACCCGGAAACTGAAACTAACTTCTGTTTATTATGTGGGGCTGTCAGACCCAGAGGGGAAAAGACATTGGCAATGGGTCGATCAGACACCATACAATGAAAGTGCCACGTGAGTATAGAATTAAATAAAGGAACCCTGGGTCCTGCAGCATACAGGGGTTTTAGGGTGTTCCAATGATCAGTTATTAAAATAAAATAGCTCATGCTGTATACCTGAAACTAACACAACATTGTAAATCAACTATACTTCAATAAAAGAAAAAAGCTCACTCTTCTTTTAACTCTTGGGCACTAGGTTAAATAATTTTCCTTATTATCTCACTCAATCATCATAATAACTCTATGAGGCACACATTATTATTTTTCTACTATAGAGATGAAGAAACTGAGTTTAAAGAGTTTAGATAACTCAGTGGTTATCCAGCAGTGGTAACAGTGGTCCTCAAACCCAGGTCTGTTTGATATCAAAGTTGGGGCTTTCAACCACTACACTATCTCTCTAAATGTAACAACAATTTATGTCAATTAAGATCATAACCAATTATTGAGATTTAATATCTCTCATACAGCAAATAAGTTAAATTCTGATAGTCTTATGATATCTCATATTTATGAAGTTATTTTAAAACTCTTAAGTACTTTAGTACATTATAGTACATTACCACCTTTGATCCTAATATCACTGTGTGAAATATATAGGGATATTAATCTAGTCTCTGCGAATCTGTGAAATTAAATTACTTGTCCATGGTAACAGGCATAGTAGCAGATTCGGAGATTTTAACTAGTTCTTCAGACTCCAAAAGCAGTGCATAATAAAAGAAACAAACTATATTGATACTTGAGACCAGTGTGAAGTCTTTTACATCATTTAAGGGAGACTGTGGACTGACAGTTTCCTGGGAACAGGATATAAAATGGACAAACAGAAGGGAGACTGGAACATCTGCTGGGAGAATTTTTAATGCAATAAGATGACACAATACTGGGTGATGTAAGGACAATTTTCAAGGGAAATACCAGAGACATAGATGGAGGGAAAACTCCATGAGAAGTGGGAAGGAATGATTTGGGCATATCTGACTTTGACTTCCACACAGTTCAATCCCAGCCGCCTCTCTTACTGTCTCTTTTCAAAGCACTGTTTAAAGAAACATTCTCATTCTTTTTTTCCCTTTCTGGCACTCAGATTCTGGCACAGGGGTGAACCCAATAATCCTTATGAGCGTTGCGTTGTGCTAAATGTTCGTTCAGGAGAATGGGGCTGGAATGATGTTCCTTGTAATGACCGTCACAAGTCTATTTGCAAGATGATGAAGATCTACTTATGAATGGAACATTCTCCATGACCGTGAGGTTGAATTGGTATCCACCATCACAGAGATAGCTAATATGTTCTTTTTTTAAAAAATTTAATTTTATTTACTTTTTATACAGCAGGTTCTTATTAGTTATCTATTTTATACATATTAGTGTATATATGTCAATCCCAATCTCCCCCTTCCTCCCCCCCCCCCCCCCCCCCAGCACTTCCCCCCTTGGTGTCCATACGTTTGTTCTCTACATCTGTGTCTCTATTTCTGCCCAGCAAACCGGTTCATCTGTACCATTTTTCTAGGTTTCACATATATGTGTTAATATACGATATTTGTTTTTCTCTTAGAGATAGCTAATATGTTCTTGTTATTCATGTGTAAGTCTTTTATAAGGGATCTTCATAGAATTTTTCAGTAGGCTGTCACCTATTCCATTTACGACAGAGCCAGCGCACACATTCATTCATTTGTTCATTCATGAAATTTTAGGGGAGCAAAAGTTGCCACCCCAAAATGTCTTTTTGGGAAGTGCATAGTTTCAAGCTGAAAACAATCAAGGCCCAAAAGGCTCAAGAAAAAACTTTCACCTTCCCCCTAGCTGCCTAAAGAATGGAGATATAGGATCAGTTCTAGGAAGTGATCACCATAGATCACTATAGTATGAACTAGGTATATAGACAGGGAGGAGCCTGGCAAAGTCTGTTTGTTAAAATTCCTCTCTGTGTCCCATTGTCTCTGCAGGGTCCAGCAAACATTTGTTTATCAAGCTTTTGCTTTTCCATCTCCATGTCAGGTGCCTTCTTCTCCTTTGAGGTCCTAAACCACTACTTCCAACATTCTCTTTTGTCTTTAGCTGCATAAGGTATTTAAGGTGAGGACTTTGGCCATTCGGGTGAGTTACTCAGTTTTCCTGGGTCTCTCCCATGTATACATGTTATTAAACTTTGTTTGATTTTTTTTCCTGTTAGTCTGGCTCATGTCAATTTTACTTCTTAGGCCAGCCAGAAGAATCTAGAAAGGGTAGAGGAGAATTTCTTTCTACCAGACAAAATGAACATATATTGACCATTTTCCATGTGCAGAGACTATATTGGACAGCCCCTTTGCAGACAAATGGAGGGGGCATGAGCCTCATCTCCTAATTTTTGTCTGATTGCTAAGGGGTTAGATACGGATATAGTTATATGTTGTGGTTCCTCCATCTGTCTGGATTTTTCTCTGTATGGGTTGGTCAACAGCAAAATAATCCTAACCATTACTTTTTATTTCTCTCAGACAGATTTATTACCTTTAACTAAAAGCATATTTTGTAAAGGTGGAATGTAATACACGTCAGTGAACGATAAATTCCAGCTTTGGTCCAGTAGATGCTTTGGGCTTCTTAACATTCTCTGTTTAGTCTTGGGCTGTCATTTAACACCAGGGTACAAGCAAAGGGAAATCAGAGGTTGAGCACTGGAGGTTTAGAATTAGAGAATCAGAACTGGAAGTTGTTACTGGTGAGTTGACATAGACATATTCATCAGGTATTTTGATAATTTTTTCCTTTGGTTAAATTTTACAGTTTCTAGGTATGTATTTCCACTCAAAATGACCCCTGATATATTTATATTCCTCTCTTTACTATAGTTATGATAGATCATTTTTTTCTACTACAATATAGCATATTTACACTAAAGTCTGTTATTCATTGCATTAGTATGGTAATTATAATCGATCATGATAAAGCCGACTCTAGCCATGGCTACCCCAGTGTGACCTCCTGAGATGATGCCTTGATTATCTTGATGCAAATGAGTAATTATATTTGCCACTTATTTCCTGATTATATCTACAGATGAGTTATTTTTATACAGGTCTGATCTTATCCATTGTATGTAGAATATACCAGTTTACCTCCCAATTAATAATGCCCATATCCATTCCAAGTATCAGCTTTATTACCGGTCAACTTGGCTCTCAGAACATGGCTCAGGATGATGTTACCATGCCTTTTCCAGATTCCTGGGCAGCAATACCATAGAAATGAATGTCGCTTCCACAAGACTCTTAGGCAAGCAAAGCTTTTTATTAAAAGAGAGAGCTTGTGCACAAGGGAGAAGATGGAAAAAAAAAAAAAAGTGCCAGCTCCCCGAGTAGTAGGGGGTGAGTTGCTTTCATAACAAAAGGGAGGGTTTGTCCCATGATCACTGATAATTTACAGAAATTGTCAAACTTCTTTAATCAGCAGCAGGTGGCTCCATGGTGGCTGTCAGGCATAGGGAGAGCTTCTGGAGGGGAAAGGAATGCATGAGAATTTTCTGCAAGAAGGCACAGGTACAGATAAGGTTAAAATTTATAGTTGAAATTCTTGTCTTGTGGCAACTAGGTATACTTGTTAGTGTAACAGAGGTGAAGTCAATCTTTTATTCGTGCAAGCCTGTTTTTGTTTTGTTTTGTTTTGTTTTTTTCTCTGGGACTCAGGCCCTCAGGGCTTTTGTTCTTTAGCTTCCAAGGACTGTTTTGCCCAAGGCTGTTACCCGGTCCTTTTCCAAAATGGCTGTACTGTTGTCTTCCTGTTTCAAGGAGACTGCCCCTACTCTAAAGTATAGTCCTGGTAACTTAGTATGTGGAAAGTTGGGTGAGTTGAATTCAGAATCATGGTCTGACTCACACTATGTCTTGTGAAAAAGGCCCAACGAAGGCAAAGTGCATGTTTGTAGTGGTCTTTATGGCTTTACTCCTTCCAAGTAAAGAAATCCAAATAGATGTCAGGCTCTTGCTATTTCAAGAACTAAATATTTCCTCCTCTGCTTTTATGAAGAAACTTATGAGAGGTAAAAAGAGAGCAGAAGTTTCTTTGTATTTCTATGAGATGTTGGAATTTTCCCTTTTTTGGTATTTGGCAGGAATATGGTGCATGGGGGGTGGTGAGGAATAATTTACTCTCCCTGACCTATGGTTTTCTTGTCACACTGGGGTTTATTTTTTTTGTCAAACAGCTGTGGAGCTGGCCCTTCTGGGAGGAAAACATAATTCTATCAGGATTGTCTTCCTCCTGACTTGGAGGCATTCCAACAGCAACTACTGGAGTTTTAAAGGATACCTTCCTGGAAGCCTTTGCCTTCAGAATGCTCTGAAATGAACAAAACAGATGGATGTTAATTAAATTAACTCCACATCCATCTGGCATAAGAGACTGAAAATTTACTCCCTAAATATATCCAACTTAATATTATGGTACTTGGGCTGTTCAATACAACTAATTTAAATTACAGATAAGCTTACAGGATAAAATTATGTTGTATAATACCATGTCAGCAAATAAAAATGCTCAATTTTTATTTTTTAAATCTTATTTTTATTTAAAAATTTTTTTATGGGATAGAGTTGTTTTACAACATTGTGTTAGTTTCTACTGTACAGCGAGGTGGAGTTCCCTGTGCTATACAGCAGGTTCTCATTAGTTATCTATTTTACACACACACATATATATATATATATATACACAAAAATGCTCAATTTTTAAACGATATCCTTTCAAACTATTATGACAATGAAAATGAAAAATAAAAGTTCAAACACAAAATTCCCATTTTGATTGAAGTTAAAAAATAACTGTATCTTCTCCATTTTTTCCCCACCCAGTCCCAGTGTTGAGCTATTCAGATGCAGGGGTGAAGTCAGAGTTTCTTCAGTACGCTTGTGCTCTGCCTAGACCTGTTGTCTTCAAACTGTTTTGTTTGCCAAGCCCCTGAAAGGATTTTGAAATGAGGTTATTACATCTAGAGGGGTAGAAAGGGGTTTGTGATTAAGATGAGGCACATATAAGGCACCTGGGGTAGCTGGCAAAATTCTATATCTTGACCTAAGTGGGAGTTACAAGGATGTTCAACTTTCAATAATTCGTTAATGTATACATGGTTTTTATACAGTTTTCTGTCTGTAATATGTTGGGCATAAAAAGATTTAAAATAAAAAATAAATTTGTAAATGCAAAAAAAAGTTATGTACCCCCTTATACAATTTAATTGGATGTCTATATTTTTGCATCATGTTATAGAAGCAAAGGCTTTAATTTCTGGAACATTGTTAATATTAACATTAAAAAAACCTACTACATCTTTAAAAAATATATATCTACTAGTGTCTAAATGGCATTACACAGTGTTACCCCCACTCCCATCATGCATTAAAAAAAAAAGTAACATATATTATTTAAGTCAGATGTTTTACATCATTCTTTTTCCCCCTTGAACAAATAGTTAATCACACTTCCCCCATCTGCCAAAATATGTAGATAAGTATACATTAACATTTTTATTTTTTACTTTGTTCAGAAGTCTATTCAAAATTATTAATTATTTAGAAAATCACATCACCAATGACAATTGTAGTATGTGGTATCAGTCTGTATTTATAGTTGTCATATTCATGGTGATCCACGTATAGGTCCAAACATTTTGACTGCTTCAAGTAGTCATGCCCCAGTTACATTAATATTTTTATATCCTGTGGAACACTAGGCTTTAAGTGTTATGAATTTCTTCTTTTCAAAAACATCACAAATGTACTATAAATCTTGATAAATTACTACTAATAAAGTAAAATCCCATTGGAAGCCCATCTCTTAGATGAATGGGACTTAAATGTGCAATCAGATGTATCTACTATTGATAACATCATTACTAGAATGAGATGGAATTCAACATCAATTGTATTCCCATTTTTCACTTTAACGACACAGACTGATAAGTCTTACTAATCTAGATAAGTATATAGGCATAGAATGTGCTTTGTTAGAATCTCAATTTTTTGAAAATTTTCAGTTATTTGCCAAAAATCCTACCGTGTTCTAGTATCAAAAAATTATTTGTAATGGTCTGCTAACTGACCATTTGATTAGGTTATTTTTCAATGTTGTTGGATGTAAAGAATAATAAATGGAATAATTTGCAAAGCCTTGCTATTTCTCAGTCAGTAGTCATTTGCTTTCTCAGTTTCTGGGTAGTACACCAAAAAGGCTTTAAGAAGTCTTATCAAATGACTATTAATTACACCTGTTTTTCAATACTTACAAAGCATTTTAATCAGCCCATTATTCTCAGAACAATTGGGAAAATAAAATATTATTAAAATCAATATACCTTTTTGACAGTTCTTCCACTCATCACAGCTTTCAATATTTTTGTCAATCTTGGAGCTGGAGATTTAGCATATTCAACATATGAAAAATGTATGCTGTGTGTAACTTAATTGGCAAAGCCAATCCCTACCATCAAAACAGTCAGTCAAATTAGACTTTTTAAATTAAAAGAATATGTTGGGCTTCCCTGGTGGCGCAGTGGTTGAGAATCTGCCTGTCAATGCAGGGGACACGGGTTCGAGCCCTGGTCTGGGAAGATCCCACATGCCGCGGAGCAGCTGGGCCCGTGAGCCACAACTACTGAGCCTGCGCGTCTGGAGCCTGTGCTCCGCAACAAGAGAGGCCGCGATAGTGAGAGGCCCGCGCATCGCGATGAAGAATGGCCCCCGCTTGCCACAACTAGAGAAAGCCCTCGCACAGAAACGAAGACCCAACACAGCCATAAATAAATAAAATAAATATTAAAAAAAAATGAAGAATTTCTTAAAAAAAAAAAAGAATATGTTAATACACACTGTGAGAAGTATTATGAAAAGCAATTTTTAATAGTGAACAGAATGTATAATTGAGATAGATTTCTAAAAGTAGCCAATATTAAAATGACATAGATATGGTTTATCTTATTCATTTTATAATATTATAAAATGAAGAATAAGTCTGTAAATGTTTTCTCATTACTTAATATGTAATAATCTGACCACACTAAAAAAAAAAAAAACGAATAAAATAGAGCTACATATAACAACAGGGATGAATCTTAGCATTATGGAATGAAAAATTAAGCCCAATAAGACCACATATAATACCTTTAAGAAAATTCAGAACCCAACAAAGTTATATTATTTAGGTATACATATATATGTGCTAAAATTTTATATGTAATCAAAACATGTCAGTGGATTTGTATACAGTTAGCTGCAGAATTTTTTAATCCTAGGAGAGTGGCAAACTGGTGCTTCTAAGGGGAAAGGAGAGAGAACTATTTGTTTATACTCAAGTGCTCGATATTGTGTAAAAATTAGTAGTAGGTAACATTTATGAGCAATTATTCCACGTTAAGCATCCTTTACAGTGCTTTGTACGTATTATGAGATTGTCTCACTTTGAGTTTGATATTGTTATTTCCATTTTAAAGATTAAATAATGAATTGCAAGGAGGTTATGTAATTTTTCCAAGGACATGTGTAATAAACGGCAGAGCCAGAATTCTAATGAGGCATGATTCTAATTCCCACAACCGCCCTGAGAATAATTATCATTGTTAAACATGTTAAAAATTTGAGGCTCTGTGTCATGCCCAAGATTATTAAGCAGAACTGGCATTCCAGATTCACTTAGGTTAATCATTTGAAACTCTGAAAGAATTTGGTGCTTCTAATATATAAAGGGTATGAAGAACAGGAAAAAAAATATTGAGAGTGACTTTTTTTGGAAAAAAAAATCCAGAAAAATTCTGCAGGCAAGCCTCAGTAAATATTGAGGACTTAATGTTAAAGAATGTTTATTTAAAAGCAATCTATGGCCCCAAATTGTATAACTAAGGGAATAGAAAATACATGAATTAAGAAACCCATGTTTATAAAACAACTGCAGATCCTCACAATTTTATGTGTATAGAACATACGTCTTTAATCTTATCTGTCTCATCTTGGACTCACCCTTTCCTTTCATGCAACACAGAAAAAGTCTGGAGACGTTGCCCAAGTACTTGGAAGTCATTTGGTTCTAGCTGCTCCCTCATTTCTACTGAAGAGAATTTTTGGGCTAAGAATGAGCAGAACTGTGTTTTTTTTGTTGTTGTTGTTGTGGACCAATATACTTTATGGACACCTTACCAAAGAAAATAGACACTTTGCATATAAGTATACAGAAGACTAATCCAGATTACATGTTGCCATGAAAAAGCAAATTAAAAATACAATTACATACCACTATATAACACTTAGAATGGCTAAAATGTGAACAACGACAAGAACAAATTCTGTAGGGGATGTGGAACAATAGGAAACCTCATTTGTTATTGGTGGAAATGAAAAATAATACAGCTACTTTGGTAGTCTGATTGACACTTGCTATAATATTGAACATTCCCTTACTGTACAATCCAGCAAGTGTGCAGAACTGTGTTTTGATGGGAGCTCATTTGGTGGTGATCAACAAAGAAACAGAGCAGGTACTTTTGTTTTCTTTATTTTTCATTAAATTAAAAAATTGTAGAAGCAAAATAAAATTTACCACCTTAACTCTTTCTAAGTGTACAGTTCAGTAGTGTTAACTATATTCACATTATTGTAAAAAGATCTCTATAACTTTTTTCATCTTGCCAAACTGGAACTCTATACCCATTGGACAATGACAACCCATTTTGCCCTCCCTCCAGCCCCTGGAAACCACCCTTCTACTTTCTGTTTCTATGAGTTTGACTACTTTAGGTACCTCATATAAGTGGAATAATACAGTATTTGTATTTTTATGACTGCCTTATTTCACTTAGTATAATGTCCTCAAAGTTCATCCATTTTGTAGCATGTGACAGGATTTTCCTCCTTTTTAAGTCTGAATAATATTCCACTTTATGTATATACCATGTATTATTTATTCATTCATGTGTTTATGGACATCTGTGATGCTTTCACTGCTTGGCTATCGTGAACAATGCTGCAATGAACACAGGTGATCTTTGAGATTTTGCTTTCAATTATTTTACATATATACTCAGAAGTGGGATTGCTGGATCATATAGTAATTCCAATTTTAATTTTTTGAGGAACTGCCATAATGTTTTACACAGTGGCTGTACTATTTTACAGTTCCACAAAGAGTGCACGAGTGTTCCCATTTCTCCACATTTTTGACAACACTTGTTATCTTCTTTGTCTTTATTCTGACAGTGGCCATCCTAATGGGTGTGAAATTAAATTTTATTGTGGTTTGATTTCCTTTTTTTTAATGATTAGCAATATCAAGCATCTTTTCATATATTTGTTGATCACTTGCATGTCTTCTATGGAGAAATGTCTATTCAAATTCTTTCCCTATTCTAAAAATTGGGATATTTGGGGTGTTTTTTGTTGTTGTTGTTATTGAGTTATAGGAGTTTTTATATAATCTAGATTTCAATCCCTTATCAGATATATGATTTGCAAACATTTTCTCCCATTCCACAGGTTACCTTTTCACTCTGTTGATTATTTCCTTTGATGCACAGAAGTTTTAAAGATTGATGTACTTAAGTTAGTCTATTTTTTCTTTGCTGCCTATGGTTTTGGTGTCATATCCAAAAAATTATTGCTTAATCCAATGACATAGAACATTTCCCTTGTGTTTTTTTCCACAGGTTTTATAGTTACAGGTCTTACATTTAGTTTTTTCTTCCATTTTGAGGGTTAAAAATTTTTTGTGTGTGTGTATGGTGTAAGGTAAGTGTGTCCAAATTCATTTTTCGCATATGCAGTGTTCCCAGCACCATTTGTTGAAGAGATTATCCTCTTACCATTGAGTAGTTTTGGAATCTTCTTGGAGATCATTTGATCATATATATGCGAGATATATAAGGGCTTATTTCTGGACTCTCTATTCTGTTCCATTGGTGGATATGTTTGTTGTTATGCCAGTACCATACTGCTTGGAGAGCTATAGTTTTGCAATATGTTTTGAAATCAGGATGTGTGAAGCCTCCAGATTTGTTCTTTTTTTTTTTTTTTCAAAATTGCTTTGGCTATTCTGAGTCCCTTGAGATTACATATGGATTTTAGGATTTTTTTCTATTTTATTTCTGCAAAAAAATTGGGATTCTGACAGAGAAGGCGTTGAAACTGTAGGTTGCTTCAGGTAGTATGGACCATTTAACAATATTAAGTTTTCCCATCCATGAACATGGGATGTCTTTCCATTTATTTGTGTTTTCTTTGGTTCTTTCAAAAATTTGTAGTTTTCAGATCGCGAGTTTTTTGTTTCCTTGGTTAAGTTTATTACTACGTGTTTTATTCTTCTGATGGTATTATAAATGGGGGTGATTTCTTAATTTCCTTTTTAGATCATTTATTGTTAGGGTATAGAAGTGCAACTAATTTTTGTATGTTGATTTTGTACCCTACAACTTTGCTGAATATGTTTATTAGTTCTAACAGTTTTTCCTGCTTTAAAGAGATATAATTGACATATAATATTGTATAAATTTAAGGTGCACAATGTAAATTTATTCCTAAGTATTTTATTGTTAGTATTATTTATAGTATTTTTATTTATTATGCTATTGTAAAGAGATTGTTTTATCATTTCTTTTTCAGATAGTTTGCTGTTAGAAACACAACTGATATATAGAAACAATAGGTTTTTGTATGTTGATTTTGTATCCTGTAACTTTACTGAATTCATTTATTAGTTATAACAGTGTTTTGGTGGAACCTTTAGAAATTTCTATGTGTAAGATTATGATACCTGCAAACAGAGACCATTTTACTTCTTCCTTTCCAGTTGGATGCTTTTTCTTTTTCTTTTTTCTTTCCTTTTTGCCTAATTGCTCTGGCTAGGTCATCCAGTACTGTGTTGAATACAAGTGGTGAGAGTGGGCATCCTGTCCTGTTCCTGATCTTAGAGGAAAAGCTTCAACTTTTCACTGTTGAGTATGATGCTAGATGTGGGCTTGTCATACATGACCTTTATTATGTTGAGGTATGTTTCTTATATACTCAATTTATTGAGAGGTTTTATCATGACAGGATGTTGAAATTTGTCAGATGATTTTTGACCTCTATTGAGATGATCATGATTTTCATCTTTCATTCTGTTAATGTGGTATATCACATTTATTGATTTGCATAGGTTAAATCATCCCTGCATTCCAGGGATAAACCCCACTCAGTCATGGTGTATGATTCTTTTAATGTGCTGTTGTATTTGCTTTGCTAGTATTTTGTAGAGAATTTATATTGGTCTGTAATGTTCTTTTCTTGTAGTGTATTTTTCTGGCCTCATAAAATAAGTTTGGGAGTGTTCCCTCCCTTGTATTTTTTGGAAGAGTTTGAGAAGGATTGGTATTAGTTCTTTCAAGGTTTGTAAAAATTCACCAGTAAAACCATCTGGTCCTGGGCTTTTCTACATTGGAATTTTTTGATTACTGATTCAATTTCCTTACTCACTTTTGGCATGCCCTGAATTTCTGTTTCTTCATGATTCAGTCTTGGTAGGTTATGTGTTTCCAAAAATTTATCCATTTTTTTCTATGTAATCTAATTTTTTGGCATTTTTTTCCTATGTAATCATATTTTTTGGCTGCATCCTTGAAATGGTTCCAGTGCAGGAACAGTGGGCAGAACTTACATTCCAAGGACAGGGGAGGGGGTGAGGAGCCTCCAATTGCCCAGGTCTAGTTGGTGGATCAACTGACAGTCACATCCTCTCAATGACCTCCTTCGATGCTGCTCCCTACTCCTAAAGTTTCCTTTGTTTTAGAGATCTCTAGTTGACTTAGATAACTGACCATTTGGACACTTGTTTTCCCTTTCCTGTGCTTCAGTTCCCACTCTTATGTTTATATTCACCAATAACCCTAGGCCCCAACCCTTAACCCAATAAAAGCAGAACCCAGGGCTTGCCCTCTCTCTCTTTTGCTACCTGTGATCTAGCTGTGTGGCCACAGGCATGCCATGTACCCTCCAGTAGTTATGAGTAATAAACGTTGATTGCCATTTTTGTTTTCAAGTTTTTTTGATGGTTATTGCTGAGGGTGTCTTACAATTATAAGGATCCCAAGGGCCAGTCCAGCCACAACATTGGTTCTGAAAGGGGAGAAGTGTGTAGGGGCTTTCCATGGGCCCAGGTGAATGCCACCAGGCATTTCTAACCAATAACATTACTATCAATTGGCAGAGACCAGCAAAAAACAGTAAATAAAGTGAGGAAAGTTGTTGAGAATGATTCTTTGATTTATAATTTGAGCACCTGTTTATATGTTGAAGCCATTTACTGAAAAGGGGACACTAGAAAACGCAATTTTTTAGTAAAATCTAGGGTATTCAACATAAGTTTCAAATGCTTATTTAAGATCTCCAAGTGAGGGAACTTTACCCAATATTCTGTAATAACCTAAATATATGGGAAAAGAATCTAAAAAAGAGTGGATATACGTATATGTATAAATGAATCACATTGCTGTACACCTGAAACTAACACAACATTGTAAATCAACTATACTCCAATATACTGAAAAAATAAAAATTAAATTTAAAATAAATTAGGGACTTCCCTGGTGGTCCAGTGGCTAAAGCTCCATGCTCCCAATGCCAGGGGCCCGGGTTCGATCCCTGGTCAGGGAACTAGATCACAGATGCTGTAACTAAGAGTTCGCATGCCACAACTAAGACCTGGTGCAGCCAAATAAATAAATAAATATTTTAAAGAAACAAGTTGTTCAAATTATAATATGAAAAATAAACAATTGATTTTAAAAAATAAAATAAATTTTAAAAAAAAGATCTCCAAGTGAAACAGCAGGATCTACTCATTTGGAACCCAGAATGGAGATTAAATTGAATAGAAATTTGAACATTAGAACAGGTAGTTTGATTATTCATGGCAAAGTGATATATTTCAGTAGGATTGCATTTCACAAGCAAGTCATATAAAAATTTTCCATTATGTAGAGTTTTGATGAGTCACTGGGAAAGAGGAAGGGGAGTCGTTCTTTTACAGTACATTATGTCTTTGTCTGGCTAGAGAGCTTCATGTTCTTACAAACTACCAGAACACAACAACTCCCTCAAAGATCAGTTTACTCCTGTTCTCCCACATTTATTCTCTCTCATGTGTCTTGAGACTAAAATTTGCCATTATGATTCTAACCATTTAATACTAACTCCTTCCAACCCTCCTAAATATGCTCACACTTTTCTGCCCTCAACTTCAAGAAAAAACTTTGCTATCTCAGAGCTTGCTTATATTTATTTTATTTATTTATAGATTTACACATTTTTTCAATGTCCATTCCATTAAAATGTAAGAGCTACAGTTTAGAACAGGGACTGTTAGAGGCCCCACTTTTTCCCTAACTCCAGGAAAATAGTACTCAATAAAAATGTGTTGACTCACTGACTGCCTACTTCTCTGTATTTTATTATTCCTAAAGAAAACTCATGGACCTTTTGAGAGTTTCTGAAGTTTCCTACTACTAGTAACTACAAAGAAACATAAGAGATAAAATAACAGACAAGGGAAATTTTTAATGCTTTGAGATATCTTAAATGTCTTACAATAAAAACTATCTCTTTGTTCTTTGGAAAGAACATGCACAGATCTCTCAGTTCCTCACTTCATTTCTTCCCTTCTTTCATTCATTTTCTTCTGATTTGTGGATATTCAACTCAGTCTGGTTTCTCTGTATTTCTCTTAGTCAAATATGGGTTTTCTAATCCACTTCCCCTTGATTAATGAAATACCTATTCTTAAACCGATTTCTCTCTAGCACTTGACCTTGAAAACTAAAATGGAGCTAAATTTAGTGATGATGCTGTTTCTTTGGATTACACTAAAATCTGAGGGTTTTTTTTTTTAACATTCAAGAAAAGTTCAGGTTGTCTAAATCAACATGTTCCTAATTCACATAAGAAGACAGGTTGGGTTGCTCTCCCACACTCTTATCATCTGCTTTTTTATCATCACATCAGAAAACAGATATTTTAAAACATAAGAGAAATAACAAAGCAAGGTGATGAGAAATCCTTAATGTCTCTCAAAATAGTAAATCTTAGATGCCATCTTGAGTAAAGCTATGTTTTTCTTATCTTCTTAATTGCTTACAAATCTGAGTTATTTTTCTAATTTCACCTTTTCATAGCCTATTATTGCGTTCTAATTTCTATTTTAGTACTAAAATCATCTAACTTCACAATTCTTTCACTCGTTTGCTTGCTTACTTTATGGAACATCACTCTTGGAATTAACATCAATTCCTCATTTTCCATTCTTGGTTTTATTTCAACTCTCCTATCTGAAACTAAAAAGAAAATAAGATCTCACTTCCACTTTGAGGTTATTCTTCTAGAAACACTACCTGTGCACCCTTGTAGTGAGGCATGTGGAACCCCTTGTGTCTATTTCCCTGAAGTTGTTGTTTTTTTCTTTAAGATTTAATTTTATTTATTTTTGGCTGCAATGGGTCTTTGTTGCTGTGCACAGGTTTCCTCTAGTTGCAGCAAGCAGGGGCTGCTCTTCATGGGAGTGCGCTGGTTTCTCATTGTGGTGACTTCTCTTGCTGTGGAGCACGGGCTCTAGGCACACGGGCTCCAGTAGTTGTGGCACGTGGGCTCAGTAGTTGTGGCACGTGGGCTCTAGAGTGCAGGCCAGTAGTTGTGGCACACGGGCTTAGTTGCTCCGTGACATGTGGGATCTTCCCGGACCAGGGCTCGAACCTGTGTCCCCTGCATTGGCAGGCAGACTCCCAACCACTGCACCACGAGGGAAGTCCCTCCCTGAAGTTTTTAACCAGGAAATCTGGATTTATTCAGAATGGTTAGACCTTAGTCATTTTACTCTGAAAGTCTAGGAAACTTTAGATGTAAAATTAATCTCAAAGGAAGGAGTATTGTTAAGGGCTAATTTCTATCCAAAGGGAGAAAAAAATTCCCAGAATCTGCATATATATCATAACAAAAATTATTCAAATTTTTAAAAAATCCAGATGAAATGTACCACACTAATTTCCCAGTCCTTTCCCTAGCTGTTTAGCCCTTTGTAGGCTGTTGCTTCCTTCTTCCAGAGACCCTGAGCCCAAGTCAGTCCAGGCTCAGTTTAGATGGGTTTTTTTTTCTTACATTACAGTATTTTCACCAAGAAAAATAACATAATTCCTAATTCTGCAACATTTGCTATGAATGTACCCATTAAAAAATTTAATAAAGTATTAAATAATTAGATAATATGTTTTAAAGTGTTATATAATGCAAAACTTCTTTGTGGGTTGTGATATAATAAGTTATAATAAGAAGTATGTAATAAGATATATATTTGGTCTTCAAACTTCATTCCTGACTTACAGCACCCCAAACCCTTATAGTTTCCTAAGTGATTAGAGCAATAGGAACAACTTTTGTAATATATGGTTTTTGACCTTGGTTCCTAATATAGCTTCAGAGCAATAAAGGTAAAATGGGTGTCTTTTTATTAAAAGAAAAAAAAAAAACCCTTTTCAACCACACCTGAGTTTATCTTAATGAGATAAGTTTTGAAAAGTCCCTATATAACCTAAGGATGGAGGCTGATTAGCAGGGAGACTAACCATGTGATTAAAGTGCTGGAACTTTCAGCCCCACCCCACATCCTCCAGGAAAGGGAGAAGGATTGGAGGTTGAATTAATCACCAATGGCTGATAATTTAATCAATCATTCTACATAATGAAGCCTCCATAAAACCCCAAAAGGACAGGGTTCAGAGAACTTCCACGTTGGTGAACAAGAACAATTCCATGTGCCAGAGTGGTAAGGCACCCCAAACTTCATGAGGACAGAAGTCCCTGTGCTCAGGAAACTTCCACACTTCATTCTATGCATCTCTTCATCTGGCTGTTACTTCATCTCCTTTAATATCCTTTGTAATAAACCAGTAATCTAGTTACTGGTTTATTACAGTAACTAGATTACTAGTTGAGCTGTGAGCTGCTTTAGCAAATTAATCAAACTGACAAATTAAAAATTAATATGAGGGACTTCCCTGGTGGCACAATGGTTGAGAATCCGCCTGCCAATGCAAGGGACATGGGTTCGAGCCCTGGTCCAGGAAGAGCCCACATGCCACAGATCAACTATGCCCACGAGCCACAACTACTGAAGCTGCGTGCCACAAGTACTGAAGCCCGTGAGCCTAGAGCCCATGCTTCACAACAAGAGAAGCCACCAAAATGAGAAGCCCGTACATCACAATGAAGAGTAGCCCTCGCTCGCTGCAACTAGAGAAAGCCCACGTACAGCAATGAAGACCGAACACAGCCAAATATTAATTAATTAATTAATTAAAAAATTAATATGAAATAGATGGTTTTCTAGAAAATAAAATTATTGGAAATGACTAAGAAGAGTTAGAAATCCCAAGCCTCAAAATCATAGAGAAAAAGGGAAATGTGGTCAAAGAAATAGTCTTAAACAGGCAGCAAGTCCTGAGAACTTTACAGGTAAATTTAACCAAATTTCTAAGCAGCGTATATATACCTACATGCTGTGGTCTGAATACTTGTGTCCCCACAAAATTCATATGTTGAAATCCTAATGCCCAAACATGATAGTATTAGGTGGTGGGGCCTTTGGGAGGTGCTTAGATCATGAGGGTAGAGCCCTCAAGAATGGGACTAGTGCCTTATAAAAGAAGCTCCAGAGAACCCCTAGACTTTCCTTCCACCATGTGAAAACACAGCAAGAAGGTGCTAGCTATGAACTAGGAAGAGGGTCCTCACCAAAATGTGATCATGCTGGTGCCTTGATTTGGAATTCCCAGCTCCAGAACTGTGAGAAATAAATTTCTGTTCTTTATAAGCTACCAAGTGTCCAGTATTTTGTTATAGCATTCCAAACAGACTACAACATACAGGTAAACTTAATGAAATGGTTCAGAAAACAGAAAAAGAAGAAAAGCATTCTGACTCATTCTACAAAGTTAACATAAACTGATTTCAATCTTGTAGAGCACACACACACAAACTGTGGGTCATCTCACTTATGGATAGAGACGCTTAGAGCAAATCCTACGATGTATTTAAAGAATGCCATATCACAACAGTGCCAGGTCTAGTCAATCAGCACTCAGCATCCATTCCCACCTCCTTCATTGTGCCTATCGGTGCTTCAGAGACTGGAACTCTATGTACTACATTTTCCAGACTATCTTCTCACTATTCTCTTGATGCAAATTTGTAACCACCAATTAAATTCAATAGTGTGAGACTTGGACCTAAAAATGAAACAGGAGCTAACTTTCTGCTGATAATCAAGGTCATAAATCGTGAATTTCCAGATGCAATTGTTGTAGCTAGACTGGGTATTCCTGTGTCCAGCCACCAGCCCCTTATGGGTGAAAAGAAAATTGTGATGATGGTGGCATGGAGGCAACACCCTCTGGATCCTGTAGATCCTGGGATCACTGCTACTGCAGTATGATCTTGAACTCAAAGGTATCAGTCAAGAATCCCCAACTGTCATTAACTTAGTCTCCAATCAATTATTTTCCATATTTGAACTTTGGGTGTACGAAACTTTTTAATTATAATTTGAGATTCATAATACACTAACCTCTTGACATTCTTGTTTTCTTTTGTTTGATGTTTATTATATGAACATCACTGCCCAATATAAAAGCTAGAACTTTATCTAGAACATGTCTATGTGCTCCTCCCAGTCCTGCCTCCTGCTTACCATACAAATGTCACCATTATATTGAACTTTGATGATCAAATCCCTGATTTGTTTTCACTTTTACCATATATGTGCCTAAATAATACAAGCATACTGTATAGTTATCCATACTGGTTAAAGTTATCCCCACAGAACAATTCTTCATTTTAATAACCATACTGGTTATTAAAACATACTGGTTAAAGTTATCCCCACAAAACAACTCTTCATTTTAATAACCACATTTCATAGACCCTAGATCTCTCTTAATACAGCATTTATTGGATGATGTTTATATACGAAAAATGTAGATTTATGTACTTCCTAATGTGGTTGTACCAGTATAAACTCAAATCAGCAACGTATAAGAGATCTCATTTATCTACATCGCCAATTCTTGGTATTACCTGTTTATTAGTTTTTGCCATTAAAAAGGATATGAAATGGTATATTAATGTGATCTTGACTTGCAGGTCTCAAATAATGAGTGAAGCTGAGCATCTCTATAAAAATATGTTTATTAGATTATGTATTTCCTCTTCCATGAAGTGCTTTTCAATTATTTTGCCCAATTTTTGTCTTTCTAATTGTTTCACGACAGTTGTTTACATGTTTTTTGTATTAATACTGTGCTGGTTATAAGTGATTGAAATATCTTCTCCCAGTTCAGTTTTCAAAAATTTAAACTTTAAAAACTCTATAAAGTGTTTTGATAAACACAAGTTCATAATTTTAGTGAAAAAAATTTTTAATTATTTTCCTTCTTGGTCATGTATTTTGAATCTTTTCAAAGATATCCTGCCATGATATCCAGCCTCCAAAATGGCCCTCAATGAGTCCCACCTTCTGGTATTCATAACTTTGGGTAGTCCCCTTTTTATCATATCAGGTTTGGTCTATGTGACAAATAAAATGCAGCAGAAGTTATAGTGTTTGACTTTTGAGGCTTGATCATAAAAGACATTGCTGCTTTTACTTGCTCTCTTGGATTACACACTCTGGGGGAAGCCAGCCACCATATTGTGAGGACATTCAAGGAACCCTGTGGTGACAAACTGAGGTCTCCTACCAATAGGCCTCCTACCAAGTTGACAGCCATGTGAGTGAGTCATCTAGAAAGTAGATCCTTCAGCTCTTGCCAGGCCTTCAGATGACTGCAGACCCAGTCACCATCTTGACCAAAGAGTTTTCTCTATGTAATTTTGAGGAAGGAAAATGATAATTTTCACAAGTTACCTCCTTGTAAGTCTTTTAATAGGCAAAATAGTACAATATCTGGCACAAGGAATATGGAAAAGAAGTATTAAAAAGGAAAAAAAGAATGAATAACAAATTGAAGAAAAAACATGAAGTAAAACTCATCCTAAGATTAGTGGAAAAGATGATACTAGAAGAGGGATAATTGAGGAGAGAAAAGGCATCTGAATATCCCCATGAACCTCTATGATAAGGATTATACATAAATTATAAGAGGAAATTATCATTTTACGATGGGTCTAAATTTTAAAGGTATCAGTGAATAAAGTTCCACTCAAAGGTAAATCTTCTTCATTTCACATATTGAATTCCATTTAGAATCACAGAAAACATTCCAGCCCCATCCTCTCTTTTCCCAAAAAACGATTGAAGTACATTCCTCTGCAGAAAAGTTGAGCTCATTTTGGTGCCAAAATCTAAGGAGAAACAAAGGTTAAAATCACCTCAGTGAATGCATAGTGATTGATTAGAATATATGTAGGGTTAGGGTTGAAAAGAATGGGGTTCAACATTCAATGCTCAATCATTGAAAGAACACCCTAATGATTGCTTTCCTCTTTTCATACTGCCCTCCTCAAAAAACTCATGTGCAGACACATACTTTCACATTTGCTAATCTAAAATTCTCCTAGAAAAATTTTTTGTGAAATAGAGTAAGTTTGAACTTTTCCCCTAAAGTCTGATCTTCGCTTCCTCTTCTATACAGAGCACTTATCCTGACCTCTTTCACTTGTGTGCTCTTATCATCTTCCTAAATCTCTCTGTTTTTATGGAGCTACATAAAATGAATGTCAGAATGCTTGAGTCTGGAATACAATCTGTGGTAGGGTTGGGTGGGGAGTGGTAGGACATTATTTTTGAAATTAAAAGACCTGGTATTGCTGCTGACTCATTTTGACCTTAAGGAAGTAATTTAATCTCCCCAGATATTAAATTCTTCATCTACAAAAATAAGAATCACAATAAGGTCCCGAAATAGTTCACAAGGTTGTATAAGAATCAAATGAAATAATGTATAATTAAATTCTGTGGTTTTTTTTTAAGCCACAAATAAATAGTATTATTATACAATTATCCTATTAGAATTGAACATAGTACTGATTCAGATATTTTAAATCTTATTAATTGGAGAAATATTTAATTGAAGTGTTTAGGGGCAGCAAATGTAATGGTTAAGAGCACCATCTTTGGAGTTATATAGATATGGAGTTGAGACCCAGTTTCTCATCTTACCTTGGGCAAGTTATTTGATTTTTCATTAATAAAATGAATTCTGAAAAAGAAGTTTTTATGAAGTTTAAGTGAGATAATGCATGTACTTAGTAAGAGCTTAATGATTGTTAAACTCTGTTATCATTCTTATAGCTGTTATTATTAGCATTGATAATTGCTGTTAACAAAATTTCCCTATTTTTTGATGTAAACAAGACCCTATGAGTGGTTAGGAATCCGCCTGCCAATGCAGGGGACACGGGTTCGAGCCCTGGTCTGGGAAGATACCACATGCTGCAGAGCAACTAAGCCCATGTGCCACAACTTCTGAGCCTGGGCTCTAGAGCCCGTGAGCTACAACTACTGAAGCTCAGGTGCCTAGAGCCCGTGTTCCACAACAAGAGAAGCCACCACAATGGGAAGCTTGTGCACCACAATGAAGAGTAGCCCCCACTCGCTGCAACTAGAGAAAGCCTGCACACAGCAACAAAGACCCAACGCAGCCAAAAATAAAATAAATTAAAAAAATAAATTTATTAAAAAAAAAAAAAAGGCCCTATGGTTCATTAATCTGAGTCTGCAGTCACCTGACATTTTCCTTGTAAGGTGTCTGATCAGTCCATTGCCAACTGCCATTCCCTTGTGGATCTGAGAGTCCCAGAAAATAAGACGATGATTTATTCAGCTGCTGGACAATGAAATCCTGCATGAAGAAAAAGAAAGAGTCATAGGCTGAAATTTCCAGATTGGATAGAGTAAGGGTTGTTTATAGCTCTGGGGAAAAGAATATGCAAGGTTTAAGGAACAGTCTTATGATAGCCAAGAGAAATGGCCACAAACACCAACACTGTCACAGGAGGAAGCAAGTTGTATCCTATGAATTCTCATCTCAGACAGAATTTATTTTCTTTACCAAGAGACAGAATTCTTTTTAAATGTACATATCAGTTTTTGTGCTTCCAATCTTTTTTTTAAATTTTACAAATTTATATGTGTTTCATCTTATTTATCATTGTTTTTCAGTAAAATTGCCTTTGGGTTATCAAAATTCGAATTTGTTTCTCTACTCTCCTAAGTAGTACTTCTCTAGGAAGTGGTTTAAATTACTTGTGAAAGTTAAACATAAAGGAGTTCTTACTAAATTTGAATTGTAGTGTGTGATTAATTTCTTAAACAATTATTAGTCTTGACCAAGAGTGGCCAAGATAGCAGAGTAGAAACACCCCGAGTTCACCTCTTCCCACAACACACCAAGATTACAACTATTTATAAAGGAATTATCAATGAGAATGACCTTCAGACTAGTAGAAAAGATCTCCTATAACTAAAGATATAAAAAAGGAACCACAATGTGACCAGTAGGTGGGGCAGAGACATGGTATAGTCAAGACCCACATACCAGGTAGGTGACCCACAAATGGGATGATAATTAAAATTACAGAGATTACCTACAAGAAGCAATAAGCATAGAGTAGCTAGTTGGATAAAAAACAAACCCCAAGAGACTCTTTTCAGCTTTAAGAACACACACAGACTGAAAGTGAACAAATGGAAAAAGGTATTCCACATATTTGGCATTTTTTCCAATCAAACTGGACTACTTTCTCACACCATGTACAAAAATAAACTCAAAATGGACTAATGACTTAAATGTAAGACCTCAAACCATAAAAACTCCTAGAAGAAAACATAGGCAGTATGATCTTTGATATTGGCTAACACTATATTTTTTATATGTCTCTTCAAGCAAGGGAAACAAAAATAAACAATGAGACTACATCAAACAAAAAAGCTTTTGTACAGTGAAGGAAACTATCAACAAAACAAAAAGGCAGATATTTGGAAATGATATATCTGATAGGGGTTAATATGCAAAATATACAAATAACTCATGAAACTGAACATCAAAAAAACCAACTCAAAAAATGAGCAGAGGACTTAAATAGACATTTTTCTAAAGATGACATACAGATAGCCAATAGACACATGAAAAGATGCTCAACATTACTAATCATCATGGAAATGCAAATCAAAACCACAATGAGATATCACCACACATCTGTAAGAATGGCTTTTATCAAAAAGACAACAAATGACAAGTGTTGGCAAAGATGTGGAGAAAAGGGAATTCTTGTACACTGTTGGTGGGAGTGTAAATTGGTGCAGTTACTATGGAGAACAATATGGAGAGTACTCAAGAAATTAAAAATAAGACGACCATATATTCCAGCAATTCCACTTCTGAGTATTTATCTGAAGAAAACAAAAACACTATTTAGAAAAGCATATTATATGCACTATGCTAACTGCAGCATTATTTACAATAGCCAAAATATGGAGGCAACCAAAGTGTCCATCAATAAATTAATGGATAAAGAAGATTATATATATATATATATATATATATATATATATATATATATATATATATATATATATATATATATATATATATAGCATGTGTGTGTATATATATATAAAAAGACAGTGGAATATTCCTCTGCCATAAAAACAATGAAATCTTGCCATTTGAAACAACATGGATGGAGCTTGAAGGTAGAATGCCAAGTGAAATAAGTCAGAGAAAGACAAATACCATATGATTTCACTTATATGTGGAATCTAAAGAGCAAAACAAATGAACCAACATAGCAAAACAGAAACAGAGCCATAGATACAGAGAACAAACAGGTGGTTTCCAGAGAAGAGGGGGGTGGTGAATGAGTGAAATAGGTGAGGGAGATTAAGCTTTCTTATAAATTTCTTTTTTCTTTAGCAACTTTCAGTAGGCTTATTTTTACTGTTTGCAAATGAAAAGACTTAACATAAGACACAAGTTATATAGAAACCAAGAAGTATGAAAATGACAGCATGAGAAGGATTAGAATGGGATCTAAAAATATTGTGGTTGGAGGGACAGACACCATCTTGAAAGGAAAGTTAAGTATGTCCTTGACTATAAAAGAAACACAGATGCAAGTGTCTAATCTCAGTTTCCTAAGGGTATCGCCTTCTGTATATAAAGCCAGTCAGTAGCCTGGAAGTATGGATGCTATCTACCCTACTTGAAGAAAGTTCTTTGGTTAAAGTCCTTGATTACAGTCTCTAGGTTGCATCAGCAGCACTTATGGGAAGAAGGGCATATCTTTACAGTGGGTCTAGACATATTCACTTGTAGACATTTCTAGTTTACTCTGGCCTGTATGTCCTCTGAGAAGCATATTTTTGCTATAGATCAGTGTACTTTATTTGCTCCACCAAAAGAGGAAGCCATGGGTCCCCGTTGAGTCATTGGATTATTGCCGTGGTTGTCATCCTGTTTGCCCATGCTGGTTTCATCACCGCTGTAGTGGGTATACATTGTTCCTTTTTCTTCCTCTTGCAGATGCCTTTCTGAGTGTGGACCAGTCATGATTTCCACACTAGATATGGTCTTATTCCCTGTTAGGCTATGTTTTTTTTTTTTTTTTAATTTATTAATTTATTTATTTATTTTTGGCTGTGTTGGGTCTTCGTTTCTGTGCGAGGGCTTTCTCTAGTTGTGGAGAGTGGGGGTCACTCTTCATCGCGGTACGCGGGCCTCTCACTATCGCGGCCTCTCTTGTTGCGGAGCACAGGCTCCAGACGCGCAGGCTCAGTAGTTGTGGCTCACGGGCTTGGTTGCTCCGCGGCATGTGGGATCTTCCCAGACCAGGGCTCGAACCCGTGTCCCCTGCATTGGCAGGCAGATTCTCAACCACTGCGCCACCAGGGTAGCCCCTAGGCTATGTTTTTAATTAATTTGTCAGTTGGTGTTAAGCAGTAGCTTTTTACCTGATGAAATGTCCTTCTTTACTCAGAGGACTATAATCCAGTAGTTGACAGTATGGGCCTGAGTGCCATGTTACCTAGATCTGAATTCCAGTGCTACCATACTCTCTGTGGGAGCTCAGACAAATTTTTAACTTTTCAAAGAGTTGGATATGTTATTTGTGAAGATGGGAAGATAATAGTACATACTTCATTTTGGGAATATTAAGTTAACTTCTGTTCAGTACTTAAAACAGTGCCTGGCGTATCAACAAATGTGAACTGTCATTGCTTTAGAGGTATTTTTAAAATAATGCTCCAAGGTTATTACAGTTAGCATGAGCTGGTACTCATATTCTCCCGGGTGTATTGCTTGGGTTATTTACATTAACTTTTTTTGACTGAAGGAATTTTTAAAATCTCTCTCCACAAACTCTCTGTAGCAGTCTAAATCTTTGTGTGTGTTTTTAAATAAAGTATTTCATTGTTTGATAAATCCCTGAAGTATTTCCTACTTTGGAAACTATTGATATTGTCTATCTTCTTCATTAATGTGAAGGGCACATGGTTTTGAGCTGCCATAACTAGTCTGTAAAACAAGCCAGATTTGTTTCATTCCCTTGTTTATAATGGCTATCTTCATCAAAATGGAGTATTGAGTAAGATGCCTTTATTTAAATTTTCTAAACCAATATGAATCCTTCTTGGAAGCTAATTTTAAAATATCTTATGCTTGTTGTGCTTAATTGACAATCATTCAAATGGAGTTCGTTAGTCTGTAGTGAACACCTGTTGTCCTCCTTTAAATGCTGTACATATATACCTCTTTTCCAATGCATGCGGAGTCGATTCCTTCTTTCTAGAAGATGTACAGAGCTGCCCAGTGACTTGAATATGCCATCGACCTGCTAATTTGAAATTTTATAGCATTGCTTCAATTCATGGATTTTAAACATTATTCTTGGTTGGCTTTTTGCTTCCAAATAACTTGAGTGATCCTGCTTTCACTGCTACCATTAGAGGCATTTTGGTCTCATTTGCATGACTTCAGTTTAAGAACATTTGTGCAAAAGAAACTATTTTCGTGCACGGTAACAACAACAATGGTGGTGACTCCTCATACAACACAACTTACACTGCCCTGGCCAATGACAGTTTTCAAAGTTCCTTAAAGTAACTGGCCTAATTTTATTTTTATGACCCCTCCTTGAGGAGGGAGCAAAGAAAGGCCAGAACTGTCCTTAGGGATAAAGTCCAAGTTTTGATGTACAATGTCAGGAGTGCTGTTATGTCAGACACACTAAACAAAAGATCTGGATAATGAATCAAAGACAACCTGTAAGACCATCTTGTTAGGAATCAGTCTACAAAGCATCCTTACTTGTCAGCCACTCTTTTCTCCAGCCTTTTCCAGCTTTATTCACCAATATCAACCTCTTACAAACTCAGTATTGCTTAGTTTCTGATTTGACCTGAGAAATCATAAAGGACATCAGCTCCTAATTTGTAGGTTTGAAATTAATTTTGCTGCTTAAAGACCTGAGATGTACAGTGCAAGTTACTTGCATTGTCTGTAAATTTTGAAATTATTTACCTTATCCTCATAATACTCCCCAATACACCCATTTTTCACCCATTTAATCTGATCAGGTTTCTGTCTCAGTTTTTCTGCCCATAAGTCTGGCTCTAGTTTCTTGCTGAATTTCGGACCCTGTGCTGGAAACTGCTCAATTGACCCTCAATCCTATCCTTTCTAATCCCTTCCTTTGGCTGTTCTCTGTACCTAAAAACCATGTGTTATCAAGACTTTCAGTGCTATAACTTGTCTGATTTCAAGTATGACCAAGGCTTGAACGTTCTCCTGCTGAGTCACGTCTCCAGGTTTTGGTTTCCTCAGAGACTGACAATATTTTCAATCATGGCTGAGTTAGACATGCTTTCTGGACATTGTATAATTGATTCCTCATCTTCATTCCTGTGCTCTGATGCACTCAGAGAGGTTAGCTATTGCCATCTTAATTCTCTAATCTCTTGTACTGACTTATATACTTGCCAGTTTGGGTAGCATGGAATAATAAGAAGAATGCAAACTCTGAAATCATAAAGGCCTATTGTCAAATAAAATATGCCCAGGATGACAATTCAAATAGTGCAAAGGAGTTCATGAAGGAAAGCAAGTCTCTCACACCATCCTTCTCTACCCTAACCCTACTGTGCAGAGGTGAATTATTTTAGCATTTTTTTTTTTTAACATTCCAGTGATTTTTTCTCCCATGGCTCTAAATAATACTAATATCTCTATTTCTGAATATTACAGTATAGTACTCCTTGCTCCCCTCATTCTTTTTCACTTTTTATTTTCACCTTCCTTACAATTTTGATAATTATATGGTGATTATTATTACTTTTAGCTATTAACTGATTGGTTACTTGTGCAACTCTAAATAATATTTTCCACCTTTTATTTTTTTGTTACAGCTCTATTAAAATGAGAATGGTTGCCCCTACATTTCCCTCACCTTTCTTCACACTTTTCTTACCTTTTCTCAGTCACACTTTTTTATGCTTTTTTTTTTTTCTAGCTGCATTGCGCAGCACATGGGATCTTAGTTCCCCAACCAGGGATCAAACCCATGCCCCCTCCATTGGAAGCTCAGAATCTTAACCACTGGACCACCAGGGAAGTCCTGTCAGCTACATTTTTGATTTTACCTTGTCAAGGTTGTTAACATTTACATTCTATGCTACAGCCATGATCAAGTTCCCATGTTTTGTACAGAGGCTAACTCTAGTCAAGAAATGTTTACATGATCATGACTCTTCTGGGTCAAAAGATAGGCTAAGATTATGTTTGCTTCTCTATGGGTCCCATGTCTCAATTCTGATTTGTTTAAAAGAGATTGCTCCTATCACTTAGGTCAAATGGATTTTATTTGCTTAGATTCCAGAAGTTGTTTTAACTCAAGCCACATTTTAATTTTCTTCCTAATTGGACTCTACTTTCTCATATAACTTTTTTTCCTGGCATTGCTAATGACTCTTCCTTGGATAATCTGTTTCTATTATACCCTTGTTTTTCAGCCCTTCCGATTAGTCTGTCTATCACATGGCGTTCAGCTGTAATCTGCTTTCCTTAGAACCCTGCTCTGTTCCTCTGTACTGGACTCATGACTCACTATACCTGTTCACAGTTGTCAAACATGGACTTCGCTTCACGGCTCTCCTGGTTTAGATCTACTGTTTCTTTTACACTGTGTTTTTTTCTTTGTTGCAGTAGGTATAACTCTTTGTCCTCAAACTTACGTGTACAAATAATTCCACAATTTTTAAGGAAAAAGAAATCTGATTCTCTGTTATGTCAGCCTTGTAGGAAACACAGTCTCAGTCATCTTGGGGCTCCTTTTCGCTCATTGCAATTGCAGGAGAATCCGGGAAGCTTCTGTGTTGTCCAGTGAAAGAGAGAAGGACTCAGTCTTCAGTGCCTCCTGGTCACTACTGATTGTCTCTTTGTTCAAGTCTACATGGGATCTGGGTGGTGAATGACATCAGATTTCCTGTGACCACAATCCAGCTTCTCTAGGTTAACTGAACGGTTTTTCTCCTCTGAAATCTATCCATTTCTGGGGACTTGTCAGGGTGCAGAGTACAAGTTCTTAGGGTTATTGGAATGTGACAACTTTGGTTCATAACTAGGTCTTTAGAAATCTCCCCTCTATCTCTTTACCTGCCCTCTAGTCTAATCACTCCAAGTATCTCCACTTCCCGGAAAACAAAGGGGAGAAAAAGGAATATTGTTCTTTATAAGAAACTTTTTCTTCTTGATCGTGCACCGCAAATCTTCCCTGCAGTGAGCTGTAAAGTGAGGTTATTTGAAATCTTTCTTGTTTCTTAATGTAGGCATTTATCTCTATAAACGTCCCTCTTAGACCTGCCTTTGAGGGCTCCCATAGGTTTTGGTATGTTGTGTTTCCATTTTCACTTATTTCAAATATGTCTTGATTTCTCTTTTGATTTCTTCTTTGACCCATTTGTTATTCAGGACCATGTTGTTTAATCTCTACCTATTTGTGGTTTTCCCCCCAGTTTTCCTTCTGTTATTGAATTCCAGTTTCACACTGTTGTGTTCAGAAAATAAACTTGAGGAGATGGAGATCAAGATGGTGGAGAAAGAGGATGTGGAGCTCACCTCCCTCACAAATACATCAGAAATACATCTGTATGTGGAACAATTCTCACTGTAAACTAATGGAAACTGGCAGAAAGACTCCTGTACAACCAAGGTTGCAAGAAACATACATATTTAATTGGGTAGGAAGGGAAGAAAAGCAATTGAGTCCCATTTGTTTATTTTTGCTTTTGTTTCCCTTGCCTGAGGAGACATATCCAGAGAGATAAGGTCAATGTCAAAGGGCATACTGTCTATGTTTTCTTCTAGAATTTTTATGGTTTCAGGTCTTACATTCAAGTCTTCAAGCCATTTTGAGTTGATTTTTGTGTATGGTGTGAAAGTGGTCTAGTTTCTTTTTTTTTTCATGTGGCTGTCCAGTTTTCCCAAAACAATTTATTAAAGAAACTATCCTTTCTCTATTGTCTGCTCTTTACTCTGCTCTTTACGGTTTTTCTGTTACTAATTAGTGTCCTGGAGCTCAAGCTCTGCTGGCCACCACAGCTGGGCCATCAAGGAGAGTGTCTCCTGGGTGGAGTGGCAAAAGCTTGGTGCCAGATGCATGTGCAAGCTGGTTCTACGGGGGCATAGTTGATTAAGAACTGTTTCTTTGTTTGCTACAGTCCTGTGGGACCTATGAATGCAAATCCCAGTGACAACTAGAGATGGGCAATCCAGGGTTGTATCCCTTGGATGACAGCCACAGAAATCAGGGATCCAGATGTGTGCACGATCTCCTTTCAGGGGATACTGGCAATCTGGACTGGGGCAAAGGGTGAACGTGGAGGTGGCTTCTGCCAGCCTCCCTCGTTTCTGGGGAGGATCACAGTCAGCCCCTCGACATGTGCTAAATTAGGAGCCTGATCCTCAGAGGGCAGCTTTTAAGATAGGCAAATAAGCCTCTTTCAGGGAAAGACTGGGGGACGGGCGCTTCTGCCTGCTGTCTCTGTGCTGAGCCCTGAGGGGTTAGCCACAGAGTCCTCAAGAGCTTGTTGAGATTTGTTTCCGATTGTCTTGTTGGTCTCATGGACTCAAGCCCCATTCACTTTCTGAGGTAGGTGTTTCCAGAGGTGTGTCCCTGTTGCAACAAAAATAGAAATGAGGCTTTTCTTTTCTGATAAACGAGGAAAATAAGGAAACAATGAACAGGCTGGGGAAACAACATAAACAGGCCTCAAAGAGTTAAGCAACCTTGGTTATTCTTTAGCTGTTACTGCTAACAAACACTTGTAGCTAGACTTGTCCTTCACCAAGCTGATTACTCTCTGACTCCATATGAATTATCCTTTGCACGTGGCATTTCTTCTCCCCCTACACTCCCTTGTAGTACTCTTCATTTCAGAAAGAAGTTCACAGGCCGATAACTTCAGGGACACCAGACCGGGTTGCTGAGCCAGCTTTGGCCATGAATTTGCAGAAGAAAAGAAATGCAAGACCTTAATTACTTTGAGTCTTATCACGTACCACAGACCACTATATAGCCCCAGACCACTATATAGCCACAGACCACTATATAGCCCCTGGCTATATAACCTTTCCCTGTTCCCCAGGGAAGGGAGGCACAGTTCTTGAGGCATTAGCCTGCTGTGTCTTCCCCTTTGCCTGGCAGAGAGATAAAAATCCTCTCTATTTCTTTTCCTCCAAATCTCTGTCTCCGTATTGCTATTCGCCATCGGTGCACAGGGAGCCAAGGTTTTTTTTGGCAACATGCTTCAGATGGAAGTCTTAAAATTTGGGGCAGTAAATGTTGGGTTCAAAACCTTTGCTCCTCAGAGAGAAGCTGGGAATTGTGTATATTGCTGTGCCAGGTGTGGGGTTTATTCTGAGAATGTGTCTCAGCCTTTCCTGTCCATTTTGATGTTGGGTTTTTCATGTTTCCTGATATGTAGGAGTCACTCAACTAGTTTCTGGATTTCTTTCAGAGGGAATTATTGCATGTGTAGCTGTAGATTTGGTGCCTCCATGGAAGGAAATGTGTTTAGGAGCCTCCTATGACACCATCCTGAACCAGAACCTGATGTCTATTTTTATTCTTAAATAGAATTTAAGAATTTAATAGAAATTCTTAAAGAATTTCTGAATATATTTCTTTATCCACAGAAATATACCCTGGAGAAAAAATATAAGAGGCTGCTGAGGCTGTTGCTTCTCCCAACCTCTGAACCATAAGAGATTTAACACACAATGGGGCAAGAAGAACCACAAAATAAATGTGAGTACTTTTTCTCCTTTTAGTTTTGAAGAAGCATATTTAATTATGGCTAAGATTTTAAAATATGAATTGATGATAGTTGTAGTTGTGCACATTGAGGATGGTGATGGGGAGGAGGAGATTGAAGAAAGTGAACATGATTTTGGTGAAGAGGAAGGACATCAGTTCAAAGATTTCCAGTAGTAGAAACTTCTTTATGAAATGTAAACTGGGGCAAGAGAGGACACCAAGTATATAAAAAGTAAGATGAAAAGAAAGAGAGTAATTTAGGAAGATTCTTTTAAGGGAAGAGAGAGAAGAAAGATACAGAAAAAACACTGGGGAAACAGTGTACCTGAGGCTCTGACTTTATCTCGTTTTATGTTCTACTCAAGTGACACAAATGGACTTGTATTACAAGAATATTAAAAAATGCTTTTGAGAAGTATACAGAATGAATGCAGAAATATATAATTTTAAAATTAATGTTTGTCACCCCACCCAAACTTCAGTGGGATCACGATGTACAATGGTCCTGAAAATCACATTTTTTTAAACTTTAAAAAAAAAGTAAATTTGTTTATTTATTTATGGCTGTGTTGGGTCTTCGTTCCTGTGTGCGGGCTTTCTCTAGTTGTGGCAAACGCCGGCTACTCTTCGTTGTGGGCCACTGGCTTCTCATTGCAGTGGCTTCTGTTGCAGAGCACAGGCTCTAGGCGCTCAGGCTTCAGTAGTTGTGGCATGCAGGGTCAGTAGTTGTGGCGCACGGGCTTAGTTGCTCCATGGCATAAGGGATCTTCCTGGACCAGGGCTCGAACCCGTGTCCCCTGCATTGGCAGGTGGATTCTTAACCACTGCGCCACCAGGGAAGTCCGAAAATCACATTTTTATGTAATAATATGTTTTGAGGATTTGTTTCTGTCAATACATACATGTATACATGATTATTTTAATTGATATGTAGAATTTCATCATATGAATTCACCATGATTTAGAGTCTCTGCTACTGATGATACACATGCAAGTATTAGGTTCCAGGTGTTTGTTTTTTTTTCTATTTCCAAAATTACTGCAAGAATATCCTGTTATTTCTATAGGCTCGATCTCTAGAATTGAAATTGTGGCAAATGTAATGCATTTAAAATTTGATAAATGTTCCTAAGTTGATCTGTCTGAAAGGCTTTCCACTTTACAGTTTAGCAGTAGCATTTATTTCCTCACTGAATGTTTACTTCCCCTAAGCCTTGCTACACTACATATTTTCAATTTACTTTTAAAAACCTGATATATGAAAAATAATGCCATAATATTTTGGTCTACATTTCTCTGAGCATGCTTTTCGTTAGTTTGTTTAATGGATTTTTGATAATTTCAGCAAATTTCCTGCTCAAATTTTTGCTCAGTTTTCAAATTGATTTTTGAAATTCTTTCTATAGTCTGGATATTAGCCTTGTGACAAGATTTTTCTTCCATGTGTTCCTTGTGTTTTAACATTACTTTTGTTGTATAGAAGCTTTGATTTTTATGTACTCAAGTTATCCATTTGTAATGATTTTTGGGTTTTGAGTCTTGCTTACAAAAAGCCTTTTCCTAATCCGAAAAAACAACAACAAAAATTGTTTACATTTTGTTTATTTATTTATTTATCAGTGAGCTCTAAAATTGATTTATTCAGGGGAACTCTTTAAGCTCTCTTCCAGATCTAAAATATCTTGGATGATCTCATCCTTAGTTTTCTCCTTGGTGGAATTAGCTTCCCTAGTTCTTGTGGCTGAGAAGAAGATGACCTATTTATCCTTCTTTTTATTTTAGTAGAAGGAAGCCAGCATTCCCAGCTGATACCTTGGGCCATTGCTATTTTTTTCACGTCACTTCTAAGTGCCTGTTTTACTGAAAGTTGTGTGGGTAAGTTATTAGCCAAAGTGGAACTCTCCTTGAATTATTTACCCAAACACCATTTATAAAGTTACTCTAAACTTTTTGTTATCATGATTTTCCCCAACATACCAATCCAGAATGCCTTCAGGGGCTTGGATTTAATATTCAGAGCTACATACTTGACCTTATATTCTTTGATGATGCTGCCTTGTGTCAGGGAATGAAAGATGGAATTTAGACCATTTCTATACATGTGAAGGTTGGTGACTGTAGTAAATCATTCCCCATTTTGGACCAGGATTTCAAAGGACTGCATCTTACTAGTAAAGAGTAATCAGCAAAAAACAATTTTCAGATGGACTGTAGTCTGACTTTGAAAAGAAGAACAGCTGGAAGACTTGTTCTTTCTGATATCAAGACATTGTATAAAGTTATTATAGTTAAAGTAATATAGTATAGATACAAGTGTAAACAAATAGACCAGAGGAAAAGAATAGAGAGCTTTGTTACAGATCTTCCATGAACTTTTTATATAAAACAGAAGGGGATAGTGCAGAGTTGTAGGGAAAGGACAGTTTTGTTCAATTAATGTGGTAGAGAACATTGATTATCCATACTTTAAAAACAAAATTGGTCTCCTGCCTTATATCGTACAAAAACCAATGTAAGTTGGATTATCGGCCAAAATGTAAAAAGCAAATTAAAAACACTTTTTAGAAAATACATGGAGACTATATTCATGTCTCTGAGACAGGGAATGATTTCTTAAACAAGTCACCAAATGTGCTAGCCATTAAACAGAGTATCAACAAAGTATACTACATTAAAGTAAGAATTACTGTACAACAAAAATACCACTAAGAGTGAAAACAAAGCCACAGGATGATATTTGTAATGCCTATAATTAATAAAGGATTAGTGTACAGAATATAAAAACAATTCTTTCCAATCAATAGGAGAATACTGACAATACAACAGAAAAATGGGCAAAGTCTTAAATAGGCATTATAAAAAAGAAAAAAATGAAATGCCTAATAAACATATAAAAATATGTTTCACTTCATTAGTTTTCAGGGAAATGCAAATTCAACTCACAATGAGATACCATTGCAAACATTCGAGGATGGCAATAAATAAAGTCTGGCAATAGCAATTATTGATGACCTAGACCTTCAATGAATTGCTGCTGGTGGGAGTGTACAACAGTATAACTGCTTTGGAAAAGGTTGCCGCTATCATAGTTGACAATACATATATCCTATTACCAGCGACTGCACTCCTAGGTGTATACCCAACAGAAATGCATGCTTATGTGCTCTAGGATGCATGGTCAAAAATGCTCAGAGCAACATAGTTTACGCTAGTCAAACACTGGAAACAAGGCAAATATCTACCAGAAGAAGAATAGATAAATACATTTTAGTTCATTAAGATAATAGATCACTTTACGGCAATGAAAATTGATGAATCATGGTTGCATGAAACAACATAGATAAATTTCAGAAACAATGTTGAACAGAAGACAGAACCAAAAGAATAAGTTTTGTATGGTTTCATTTATATAAAGTTCAAAAGCAGGCAAATCTGATCTGTATGGTTTAGGGATATGTTGTTAAGTGGTAAAATTGTGAAACAAAGCACAAAGTGATTACTTTAAAAGCCATGGCATTTTACTTTTTGTGTTCTGTGTGCCTGGTGTCCTTCTTTAAAAACATAAATCCAACTATAAAAATAACATTAAATGTGAATAGATTAAACATCCAGTCATAAGACGGAGATTTTTAGTCTGGATATTTTTTTTAAAAAGCAGGCAAACAAACAAAAACAAGCCAGATAACAAAGGCATTACACCTTTTAAGTACGAAGAAAGAAAGTCTACAATTCTATATCCAGTGAAAATATCCTTCAAAAATGTAAGCAAAATAATTTTCGGGCCAAAAAAAGCTGAGAGACTTCACCAGCAAAACTGCATTCTGTTAAAGAAAGCTCTTCATGTGGAAGGAAATTAATACCAGATGGAAAATTGATTCTTTTAAAGAAAGGAATAAAGATTGTCAGAAACGGTAAATATGTGGGCAAACATAGAAGATATTTTTATTCATTTAAAAATTTTAAAAATTAATTGACAATTTAAAACAAAAACAATAAAAATGTATTTCAGGGTTTATAACATGCGTAGATGCAAAATGTATAACAATAAGAACACAGATGTTGGAAGGGGGTAACTGAAATATACCTTTTGAAGATTTTAATTTAAACATGAACTAGAATAAAAGTATTTGAAGTTTAGCTGTGAAAAAAAAAAGAAAACCATTGTATGAAAAAACCATTGCATGATTACCTTTAGGAAAAATGGAGGGAGCTGCGTTTGGGATGTGAAGGCCACCTGGGGTGTTGGTAATGTTGTGTCTCTTGAGCTGGGTAGTTGTCCTGGAATGTTCACTTTACAATAATTTGATAAACTGCACATTTATGTTTTTCACTTCTTTAGATTTGGTTATATTTCAAAGTGAAAATATTGAAAAGATTAATGTGTAAGGCTCATAGGACTTTGCAGAACTATCCCAGTATTCACCAAAAATCTCCACTCTAACACAAATCTTGATAGAAAAATATGCTTAAAAGCACATGCACATAAAGGTTTGCAAAACTACCCCCCAAAAGCACAAAATGGACACTATGATAATAAAAATATTAATTTTCAACAATTCCTTTCAACGAATTCACCTGGAGCTGGAACTGCATAGGAAGAATAGAGAAGGTGGGGCTCTTAACCATTAGGGTAAGAGAAAGGTTAGAGCAGTCAGCTCCCACTTCTGTAAGTAAGTAGTCATATAGGAAAAAGAAACTTAAGTGTTTTTCCTCCTTCACAGTGACTCAACACAACTTTCTATGCTGTAAGAAAGGAATGGGGGTGTTAGGGCTCCCAAAGCACCACCCAAAGCTGACATGCTTCAGAGAGAAACCAGAATGGAAAGGTATGGATAGCAGAGAGCATAAGACAATTTCCTTTTTATTTCCATTCAAATTCATAACCTGATTTAAAGCATATCATTTATACGCTATGATATAGAGAGATTAAAAGAGCATAAGATGAAGATCTGGCACAAGAGTGAACATCAGTAAATTGAGATAGAATTATTTCTCATGACTGTAATCCATTGAATAACTAACCAGAGAATATGAACAACACATTTATGAGCCATTTTTGGCATTCAAAACTTAACATTTTCTTTTGATTCAGACATATAAGGACTGTTTCCTCCTAGAATATATAGTTTTGCCAAAGGGTCTTTGTCTCTTTTATTCTGGAATTTGTAAAGGCTCATTTGGGTGAAAGGGAGGAAATACATGAGCGTTTTAGCAGGTTCTTTGCCTCCTTCAGATAAAATGTCCTGCAAAAACCTTTGCTATGAAAACACTCTAAATATGGTCGTAAATAGATGTAGAGATATTGAAAGACGATCATGTCTTCTAAGAGAAGACCTTGTAATTTTCTCATAGTCATTATGTAATTCAGATATTTTTGTTTAGAAGGTAATTAGAAATGTAATTTTCAGGATTTTTAAAAAGGGAGGGACAGAATGACTTCGGTAATCCTGGTATTATTCTCATAAATGTTAGTTGGATATTAGGTAGTGAAATAGTTATGCAATCTGTTACAGATGGCATGCATGTTGTAACTAATTTTCCTTTCAATCTTCACACGAGGGGGCACCTGGAATTGCTGTCTTGTGGGCTGGAGAGTGTTCCAGTCCAATTGCTATTTTCCTTTTAATGACAACAAGACGTGGGCTCAGAGTGAAAGCCACTGTATGGGGATGGGGGCTCATTGGGCCACCATCAGCACAGAAGCTGAGCAGGTATGTTGAGAGGCTTACATAAGTTTCTCTGCTGGTCTGAATCTCTTTGCAGAGAAAGAGGAATTTCTATGCTCTGCTATACCTCTGTGCCTTTGCGTCATCTCTTCCAACTGCCTGGAAAGACTTTTCTTCCTCTCTCATTTTTCTTCACATGGCCAACTTCTTCTGGTCTTCCCAGATTTGATTCATGTGTTATTTTCTACAGAAAACTACCCTGACCACCTTCTCTGCTCCATCCTTCCTATTCTAGTTTGGAGATACTTCCGTGGTACTTTGTGCATCGTGTGACCATGGCACTTAACTTCAGTGTTCCAATGAGTCCTACTTTGTAGAGGGCTGGAGCCATACCTTAAGCATCTTTGCATCTCCAATGACCTGTGCAGTGCTAGGCACACTTAGATAGGTCCTGATAAATATTTCATGAGTAAGTAAATGAATGAAGGGTTAATCAGGATTGAAATAGCTTCTCAGAATAGAGCACAGGAAAAATAATTCAGAAGTATGATTGTCATTCTAAAAAAAAAAAAATCTCAAGGTAAATTCAATTTGAACTGAAATTTATTTCCTCATGTGATATATTTCCATATATGTGCGATACCATGACTCAGATTCTATTCTTGGTTAGCAGGGTTTCCTGGAGGATTCTGTTTCCATGGCTTTGCAACTATAGGTTCACCAACTCCTGAATAAAATGGAGTTTAATGAAATACACAAACAATTAATGAAGGCAATTTTAAAAATAAAAGTTCCTAGAAATCTAATCTTATTAAGCACTGTGCTAAGTGATTTGCAAGTTGATCTCACTTAATCTTCACAGTGACTCTATGAAATAGTGCAGTCGTCCCTTTTGGAGTTGAGAAAACTGGGATTTGGTGAAATTAACGCACTTGCTAACATTATGGAATAAATGCCAGAGGCGGGATGTGAAAACAGATCTGATGCCAATGCTTTTGTGCTTAACTAGTAATTTATTTGACTTCTTTCCTCTGTTCCTAACATAACAGCTATCACCTGATAAAGGCAAATATACTTATAAAAATTCACATTTTTATGCAGAACGTTATCACTCAATTTTTGGATAGACGATTTTCATATTTCCTGGGACTTGCAGATGAGAACCTCGAAGGCCAGTGGCATTGGGTGGACAAGACACCATTTAACCCACAGATGGTGTGAGTATACTGACTGGGGCAAAAGAACTTTATAGGCAAAGGTGAGAAGAAGACAGCAAGCAGAATTCACTTTGGGGTGGAGTATACCAATGTAAAAAACTTACTCGGAATAGAGCATTGTGTGTTGAGTAACCTCTATACTACTAGACTACTATGCTTGTGTTGGACCGTGCAGCTGTAAATGTTTCACTAGGAGGATTTTCTCTGCCTTGTCCTCTGACCTCTACCATACACACCCAACATGTATAGACACACACACACACACACACACACACACACACACTTCAGATTCTGGCATGAGGGTGAACCCAACAATTACCAGAAAGAAAAATGTGTTGTCTTTGTTAATGACAAAGACAAATGGGCCTGGAATGATTTTCCTTGTGACTTTAAGACAAGTAGGATTTGTAAGATACCTGGATACCTTCAACAAGAAGGTAAGATTAACCACTTAATAAGATACCTTTGTATTTGTAAGATACATTTGTAAGATACATTCTTGTTGAAGGTGTCTTACATTTGTAAGACACCTTCAACAAGAAGCCTAGGAAGGGGTCCCTGTTATGAGGACAGAAAAGAAGAACCAGTTAGACTAGGGAAGAATGTACATGCATCGTGGGAACAGAGAAAACATTCTCAGTCATAGAACATTTTCAGTCATGATGGCCTTACTTATTTTTGTTTAATTCATTAAAGATAATGTGTTTTTGTGTAGTGTTTTGGTGGAAAAAAATCATATTTTTCTGTGAGAATCAATTTTCATTAACTTTGCTTTCTTGATAGTATTTCAAGGTATTTACTTTTCAGTCAGTGTGTATTGATTAACATATCTAAGAGTGGCTTGAATGGTGAAATCTATAAGTCATTGTTTCCTCTGCTCCAATTCTTAGCTCTTAAAGTTCAAAGGTGGGATATTACTACCGGTAGTGGTGTATCATTGTTTTTAACCCAAATATCACAAACTCTTTAAAGTTTTTAAGCAACATTTTTATGGTCTGATGCTTCATTTTCAGACTTCTTAATAGTATGTCATTAGATTGAAATTCCATGAGCAAAATATTTTCTGAATAACAGAATAGAATAGTTAGAATTATGGTATTACCCAGGTAGAAAAAAAAGTCTATTTACCACTTCAAAAATTTACTTCTTACTCCACTTTAAAAGTCTTCCCATAGTGGGGAGTCTCAAGCTGATTTAATTTCTTTTTGAGTGGAAAAGTCCCTTACAGGCCACCTTTACCAAACTCCTTTATTTCTATAGCTGTGGACACAAAACACTTGGGAAGCCAAAGAGCTCACCTTCACATGTCTAGTGTATGACAGAAACAGGACTATGGCCCAGATCTACCTTTCATAGCAAGTGAAATGTGTTCCCTTTGGTATTATGGGAGAGTTACTGGAGGTGCTGTGGCCTCTTGGCTAAAAGGTAATAGTTCTTAATTATTCTTGCAACATTGCATTAGTGTTTCTGTATTTTTAATTTGAATCAGAAAAAAATTATATTTTCAATCCATTTATGTAAATTGTTAGCATGCTTCTTTAGAGCTATAAATCTGCAGTTCAAACTAGCAAGGAAATCATGGCTTTAACAACCTGAAGTTATGCGTTTGCGATGTGTGTAGTTTTAATTGTGAAGCAGTCATATCCAACATCAACAAAATAGGGCTGTCTTCTTACATATTTTCATTTTGCTGATGTTTCCTGCATCCGAGCTAAAAAATTTCAAGCGACAGCTTTTTAACCTAACTTCCTTACCACTATTTTTAAAAACAGTATTTATTCTGTAAATTAGTGATTTTGTAAGTTTGGAATATTAGTGTTTGATTGATTGATTGATTGTGTGTGTGTTTGTGTGCGTCTGTGTTTAAAGCTGATACTTTTAACTGAAATAGCACCAAGTGACTTTAACTGTGTTAGCCATAAATTACATAGCACAAATCTACAAAACTTGTTGAAGTAAATTTATGTAAATGATAATAGGCTTGTATAGTTAATATTATCCATTTTTCATTCGTATAAAATTGTTTTTAAAGATTCAGTTGTCAATAAAATATGACCTGGTTGTGGTTTTATACATCTGTGTCTACATCTGTACCTCTAATCTATTTCTCCCGATGCTGATCATTTTTCATTCCTTTCATGGCTAACATCACAGACCAAGTTACCATCTCTCTTACCTGGATTATTGCAATGGCCTTCTGATTATTCTCCCTGTTTCCACACTTGGCCCCTTTCAGTCTATTCTCAACTCTCATGGCACCTCTCCTAGTCTTCACAATTTCTTTAAGACAGCTGATAGTAATTTTATAAAAATAATTGCCTATTTCTTTAGGACATTGCAATAGTCCTAGAACTTTGAAACACTTAAAAAATCTAAACACTTTTTATCTTTGAAAATGTAATGTATGTGTGCATTAAAAAGGCAAACATTAAAAAACATTAATAAAAGTATAAGGTGAATCTCTCTTCCACCCTGAACCCCTAAATGTCTCTTCAAAGTAACTATGATTATCGGTTTCTTATATGTATATCTACATATGTTTATATCTCCACCCATGCATCCACACAGGCACATGCAAAAGCTACCTAACTATGCCCCATCCAATGAATGATTTTAGGGCTGTATTGTTGAGAAAGGAAAAGGGGGGTGGGAAGAGGAAGAAACAGGAGAGCAAGAAGAACATTTTACTTGATTCCTTATCATTTTTCTTTTAGGGATCCTTCAGGAAAAAAATTTTTGTGGTAATCTATAAGGCCTATAAAATTCTTGAAGTTCAAGAATTCTTAAATTTCACCTCAATTTTTTTATTCATTAAATTCAAGTAAAATTAAATTTAATGTTTTATAAGACTCATCTGTTGTATGATTTCTAACTATCTATATCAACTTGGGATTTGAATTTTTTTCACTTTCAACTTTATACAATTGTGCTCTGTAGGAATTTTTAATAATAAATATGTATCATTTTTATAAGATGTAGTACAGTGATTTTTCTTTTTTAAAAAATTAGGGACCCCAATGGCAATAGTATTTAAGTCGTAACAGTTGTTTATTTGGGGAATATGGTCTTGGGAATATGAATGATTAATTACTCTTTATTTTTTGCAACTTTTTGGGTTTTCTGGTGCCTAAGTATTTATGTAGTCCTATAAAGTACGATATTTAAAAACAGTTTCAATTGGATGATTTCCTTCTCAAAGAAGAATTTTCCTATATATAATTTAGGTTCTAATGATCTTTACTTTAGCAAATAAACCCTTAACAATTGTTTCTTTTCTTGCCAAGCTTTGAAGACAGAGTTAGTTGTATAACTTAAATTATAAATGGTGAAATAATATATATTAATATTTTTATATGTCTTTCAATATTGATATAAAAGGTAAGATAATTATAGCCACCTTAAGTACAACAACAATGAACAAAAAAATTTCCATATGTTTTTCAATGTTTCCTCATTGATGTTTATGAGATGAAAAAAAGAAATTAGAAAGTTGAAGATATTTTTATTGGATTACTTTCAGGTTGAATGACTTTTGTTTTAAAGGCATATTGATTTCAAAACCACAGATTGTCACTTATGCCTAAGAGAAATAAATGTTTGTAAAGAAAGCTAATATATTATATTCAATGATTACGCGTTAATTCCAATGATTTCAAGGGTCTCTTTATGGTGCTGTGTGCAAGAAACATGGTTATAAAAGTTGCCATGTTATTTATGTATTCTTGAATAATCTTGTCAGTATTGATAGAATATTATGCAATAAATGGATAGGCTTGAGACAGGAAAGTGTCAAGTTGACTGTTCTCTTAGAATAATATGACTATTGGACTCTGGTTCTGGCTGAGCAATAGATACAAATTTGGGTGCGATCCAGTTAGTCAATGGAAGAGAATAGAGAGGAAATGGAGTTCCTGGGATGAGTAGACTGGATGACAGTCTCTTTGGAGCTGAAGGTTAGCATGATCTTTCTAAGAAGGTGCACTAATGCCTTTGGCCGGAAAGTCCACACCAGTCTTTTAAGCAGGAATACGTTTCATGACTTGAAGAAGTTTCCTACTTATTATATAGGAGAACATAGGGAGGAGATATGCTTAGGTAGGGAGTGAAAAACAGGATGAAACTGAGAAGAGAAGACAGACTTTTCAGGAACTAAAAAGAAGACATGACACAAAGCCTGATTTCGAATTGTTCAAGGCACTTTCCAAAATCCTCTTCTTTGCTGGATTTGGTGCTTGTTCTGTGTCCCTGTATTTTCTAACAAATACTCATAACTGAAGCAAATGTACCAAAAGGAGAAAGGAATACTCCTTTTTTTTTTTCCCCCCACAACACTGCTAGAGAAGCTTGGTAAATTCTGAGAAATCCCGAGATTGATGTAGAGAAAAATGCACTTCTGTCAATATCATGAATTATAACATTCAAAACGATGTATTTTTATTTACATCAAAGCAACAAACACTTATGAAGTCCTTATAAAGCGCAATGCACACTTTTCTTATGTTAGAGTTGTGCAGCTGTGATTATCGCTTGTTCCTTCTCATTTATACGTTTACGTTGTGCCTTCTGTCTTGGAGATTTTTCTCTATTCAACAATTTCTTTCTGGCATTTCACAAATCCGAAACATATTGAAGAAACAGGGCATATCATTCCAATTTTGCCTTGGATTTGAAGAGTCTCTTATGGTGGCACAGTCCTCCACTGTAACTATGTTGTTGGGCTCTCCTTTATCCCAGAAGCTGAAAGAGAGAGACATGGGAGATTTACAAGAGGTAAAGTGACCTGTAAACTAGGCAAATTACATTTGTGTTATTTAACTTCACAACAATTTTGTGAGGCAGGGATTATAATCTCTTATTGATAAAGAAAAGGGATCTCAGAAAAGCTAAACCATTTCTCTAAGTCACAGAGTTTGTGAACAGTGAAGTTAAACTGGATCTTTCTGACTTTCTGTTCTGCTATGATCTCTCATGGCTTTAGACCCAGAATGAAATGTTATGGGAAGGATTGATATCCTGATGGATTTGTTTCCTTCATACTCATATCTCATATCATGTTTGTTCCCTTTATTCTACAGAGTTTGTATTAACTGAGGCGCATACTTCGGTCATGTTACAGTGCTATAGTGAAACAATGTTTTAAAGGATCAGAGCATCCTACTTTTACTCCATAAGAATCTGTTGTCTTTCTCAAATCACTGTTTTTGTCTCATTGACTGCAGTTTGTGGGCATAAGACTCAGATCCTTGTACTTCTCTTTTCTGTCTTCTACATCAGCTCTTTCCCTTCTTGCATCTAATATCACCAAGAATGGACTTGAATATACCTTCTGGACCAAAAGGAAGTTCTGAAGACTCTCCTCCACGGTGGTCTAACTTTACAATTTGGGCTAGTGTTATAATTCTACTACAGGAAGGAAATTACCTCAGAGACTTTGTGAAAGGTGTACCATCTACCCATTGCCACTGACCCTCAGTCACCTGGTCCGTCAGTCCAATATAAAACTCTTTCCTTTTAGGTTTCATATTGTAAAGGAATTCCTATGGAAGATACACACAAAATATGAGGAGATCAATTATTCTAATTCTGAACAAATGTTGAACATAATTGTTATTAAAAGAAATAAAGTAGGATCTAGACTAGAGATGACAGAAAAATGGGCCTGAAATGGTAGGATCATAGAGGATTACCTCCTGATTTGTTTATTGTGGTAAAACATACATAACATAAAATTAAACCAATGAAAAAGAACCTTCAACAGAGAAGGAGGTTCTCAGTAACACAGTCAAAATTTATCTACTGTTATTGGTAGCACAAAACATTACAAATCATAGCTTAAAGATAATGGATATTTTGCTTGCCCTCTTTCACATGTTTATAAACATACTGGTCATTCTAAAATGAAGTCCCAACCCTCTTTTTTCCTGCCTTACTAATCAAGGAACTGAACATGGAAGTTCCTTTTTTTCTAGTTTCTTCTAGTAATGAAAATAAAGTTGGTATTGACTTACAGAAATGGTAAGAACAGCATATATTTCAGTAAATTCACTTAACAAATAGTAACTGTGGGCCAAATACAGTACACAGGTATGGAAAAAGGGATGTGTCCTGTGAAGGGTGTTTCACTGGCACTGGAGGAAGTGTACTCCATCTACCTGCTCCTCCTGCATGTTGATAACCACCAGATGAGCTCCCATGCTCGAGCAGTTTTTTGAGCTTGCTGACCAGGTCATGGTGTTAGTAGAAAAGAAATAGCAGCTGGATTGAAAATGTACCCAGTTCAATGGACAGCAATTCTTGACTGAACCTAGAAGGAGAGAAGTTTCTGTGAGAGTTCTCTCAGAACTGGGTAAGTTACAGAACTGGGTAAGATAACAGAAACCTTCCTCTGGGCCCATAAAGTTCCTCATTTATTGTCCGAAGCCTTGGAACCCCTCAGTTATGCTACTGACATGGAACCCTGTTATCTGTTCTTAGACTTCCAAGTTCAGAGAAAAATTATGCATTTTATCTGAGTGACCTCTAAGCAATCACCTCTCATGTTGCCCAATGTACCCTCCACAGAATCTCCAAACTGGTTGTCCAGATGGGCTACAGTTCTTAGACTTACAGAATTTAAGTCTTTGAAGTTTAAGGGAACCCTCCTGCACTGTTGGTGAGAATGTAAATTGATACAATCACTATGGAAAACAGTATGGAGGTTCCTTAAAAAGCTAAAAATAGAACTACCATATGACCCAGCAATCCCACTACTGGGCATATACCCTGAAAAAACCATAAATCAAAAAGAGACATGTACCACAATGTTCATTGCAGCTCTATTTACAATAGCCAGGACATGGAAGCAACCTAAGTGTCCATCAACAGATGAATGGATAAAGAAGATGTGGCACATATATACAATGGAATATTACTCAGCCATAAAAGGAAACGAAATTGAGTTATTTGTAGTGAGATGGATGGACCTAGAGTCTGTCATACAGAGTGAAGTAAGTCAGAAAGAGAAAAACAAATACTGTATTCTAATGCATATATATGGAATCTAAAAAAAAAAAAGGTACTGATGAACCTAGTTGCAGGGCAGGAATAAAGATGTAGACATGGAGAATGGCCTATGAGGACACGGGGTGGGAGGGGGAAGCTGGGCGAAGTGAGAGTAACATCGACATATATACACTACTGAATGTAAACTAGTTAGCTAGGGGGAAGCAGCAGCATAGCACAGGGAGATCAGCTCGGTGCTTTGTGACCACCTAGAGGGGTGGGATAGGGAGGGTGGGAGGGAGATGCAAGAGGGAGGGGATATGGAGACATATGTATGCATTGGCTGATTCACTTTGGTGTACAACAGAAACTAACACAGTATTGTGAAGTAATTATACTCCAATAAAGATCTAGTAAAAAAATTAAAAATAAATAAATAAATAAATAAATAGTACAGTCTCTCTCAATTTAATGGTGAGGAAATTATAGCCCAGAGAAGGAAGTCATTTTCTATTGTCATGTAGCATTTTGCTAAGACTTGGATCAGGAATATATGGAAGAGTATAGGCAGCATACTTCTGGGATATTTCCAGATTTCCTACTCCATGCATTTTTTTCTCCTTCACCTCATTTTGGAAGCAGGTGATGAATGAAAACAAAAAGTGCACTTCTGGGAATAACACCTTCCACTTCTAGATTGACTCTTCAGACGTACACCTCAAATTTATTCTAAAAGTTTGTTATAATGTCTGCAAAGTGTCCTGCCCCAATGCTAATTGCACTTCCAAAGTTTTATTCCTGTCCTCTTACCAACTCCTCATTATTCTCTGAGTACAGGCAAGATTTTGCGTTTTGCTTTTAAAAAACAGACCTAACTCGACTACTTTGTTTATCCCCAAATCAATCTAGAAGCCAGAAAATGTTGATGTGTAAATTTAGCTGTTCAAATTTGAGGACTATTATACCTAATCCATCATTATAGCAGGAGAACTCCGTGAAATTCTCAGGTGGCTGGAACTTTTTCTCATCACAGAGCTGAAAGGTGTGATATGTCACTGTAACGAAAGGGGCACAGTTAATGTTCATTACTCTTGATAAAAATACATTTTATCATCTCTGTAGTTATAAAAGTACCAATAATTATGATATTTCCTTACTATCTACTTTTCCTTCAGCATGGAGAGGAACCGAGGTTTACTTACTCAAAGAAAGAAGGGAGAATTCACATTTCATGGTTTTCCTGATTTATGAAAATAAACGTAATTTTTTTCAGGCCCAAAGACCCAAAGAAAACAAATCTGTTTGCGCTCTCTCTTATGCCAAGTCTAACTTCTCAAACCTTCCTTCCAAGAACTGATTTGTTGTGCCTCTGGCTAGGAGCTCAGAGCAGGGTTACACTAATGACAAGGGTACAGGGGTGTGGGTGGGGGACTCAGGGCCACTAAGGAGATAAAATATGTGTACCATGAAAAATGTGTCACAGGTCACTGAAATTTGGTAACAGTTTTATACTGGGTGGGGTTTCTGGCTTGAGATAAATAGGGGGAAAATTGGAATAGAAATACCCTTTGTGGGAGAAGAGAACTCACAGGCAGCAAGGAAGAATTCACTCCTAATATGCACCAGGGAGCTTGAATTTGACCTTCAGAACTCACCAACACATCTGGTGATAAAACAGGCACTCAGTAGCAGTATGCAGAGCCCAGCAACGGTCCATAAGAACACTTGGGAAGAGAAGCATTCTCTTTCTGGAGAAAGACATAGACATGGTCAATCTTCCCTTAAAATCTACAAAAGAGATATAAGAAATTCCTATTACTCTGCTTATCTCCTTCCAATTGCATTGTCTATATTGAGTAATTCTCAAACTTCAGCATGCATCAGAATCATTGGGAGGGCTTGTTAAAACACAGATTGTGGGGCTTCACCTCCAGAGCTAAAAATTCAGTAGAGCTGGTATGGAACCAACAAGTTCCCAGGAGCTGAGGATGCTGCTGGCCTGGGGACCACACTTATACAACCACTGGAGTACTTCATTACTAACTTTAAGACTCTGACTCATAGACTTGGATAGATGTGCAATTTTTCCTTTCTAACTCTCCCAGATTTCTCCTCTTCTTTCCCTATCTTTCTCTCTCTCTTTCTCCCTCTCACTCTTCCCTGATTTTCTTGTCTCTCTCCTGCTCTCCTCTTTTCAGTGTCTCCTTTTCCAAGTCCTGTGTAAGTCAGTCAGATAAAACATTGATGATCTAGTAGTTCCTCTCCTCCTCCCTCCCAACACACATTTTACCTACAAGGAGAGGGAGTTGCAGAGATGTGAAGTGACTTGCCCAGTGGGACACAATGAACTATGGAAAGGGCAGCTCTCCCTAAACTCAATCTCCAGCAATCCAATGTAACGTCTAGTCTTCTAACCATCCTCTTTTACTTTCTTTCATTCTCTGTCTCTCCTCTTTTACTCTACTGGATATTTTCTATTGTCCTATCCCCAACATATTTAACATCTCTTCCACAAAAAGATCTATGAAAGAAATGGGATAGTTGCAAATTTTACCTGTGCTTTGTGATGCAGATGATTTGGATGAATCCATTCTTTCTCTTTCTGTCTCTCCCTCCTCCTCTCCGTCTCTCTCCTCAGTTTCTAAGTATAAGAGTGTTTTGTTGATAAGATTCAAAGAAAAAGAATCTTTAAGGATGATTACTTTAACTGTGTTTTAGGAAGCTCAACCCTAAGACTTCAGAAAATTAACTTGCTCTGTGGCTGTGTGTTTAAGTCAGGATTTCCTTTATTGCATAAGGAGGACAAGGGAGTTTATTGGGCAGCAAGTCAGTCTCCTCATTCCAGGAAACAACAAGATGGGGAAATGATAACATTTTAAGTACCAACAAAACAGACTGACCTTGGGGAGATATGAGGGGCTTAAAAACTATTGTTTTATTTTGGTTGATAAAATTTTTCTGCTTTCTTCCAGACTTAACTCATCCCTAAATTTTTCCTTGACACCTGTGGAGCTTGCCTCTGCACTCCCAATTTCACTTTGATCTTTTTTTTTAAAATTTTTATTGGAGTCTAGTTGATTTACAATGTTGTGTTAATTTCAGGTGTACGGCAAAGTGAATCAGTTATACATATACATATATCCACTCTTTTTTTTTTTTTTTAAGATTCTTTTCCCATATAGGCCATTACAGAGTATTGAGTAGAGTTCCCTGTGCTATACAGCAGGTTCTTATTCGTTATCTATTTTATATATAGCAGTGTGTATATGTCAATCCCAATCTCCCAATTTATCTCTCTTCCCACTTATCCCCTGATAACCATAACTTTGTTTTCTACATTTGTGACTCTACTTCTGCTTTGTAAATAAGTTCGTTTGTACCCTGTTTTTTAGATTCCGCATATAAGTGATATCATATGATATTTGTCTTTCTGTGTCTGACTTACTTCACTCGGTATAACAATCTCTACGTCTATCCAGGTTGCTGCAAATGGTATTATTTTGTTCTTTTTTATGTCTGAGTAATACTCCATTGTATATATGTACCACATCTTCTTTACCTATTCCTCTGTCGATGGACATTTAGGTTGCTTCCATGTCCTGACTATTGTAATTAGTGCTGCAATGAACATTGGGGTGCATGTATCTTTTTGAATTATGGTTTTCTCAGGGTATATGCCCAGGAGTGGGATTGCTGGGTCATATGGTAGTTCTGTTTTTAGTTTTTTATTCACTTTGATCTTTACTTTTACACATTCGTTAACTGAGAAGGAGACACACCATTTGGCACAGAGCTGGGCACATAGTATATGTATTTATACCTTAGCGAGGTGAATTTCTTTTCATCTGTCATGTTTTTCCTTTCTCTTTCATTTGCAGGTCTTAAACAGTCTATTATTGTGGATTTATATGTCTTTTTATCAAGTGATGACCACTAGGCTATTTTACAGGTCCAACTCAGTTGAACAGCCTCCTGTAGCATGAATACATACTTTGAAACTCAGCTCAATTTCTTACATCATAACACAGCTTCTGAGGCTTTGGAGGCTCAGTAGGAAGTTTAATTCTATTGTTCTGGATTATTTGGGGGGTTTTGTTTTATACTGTAGCCTATTTTTCCTAATGGGAAAAATGAATTTGAATGTCAGAAGAAGCAATTTCCATTAGACATTAGAATATAGTGCCTTTCTGGAAGATTAGCTGGATATAGTAATGTCCCATTACTATAAAATACTTAAGAATAAGATCAACTGGTCTCAGTTGATTTAAATTCACGTTAGTTTCATATATACATATTTATATAATATTTAAATTCACGTTAGTTTTATATATATATAAAAATATATAAAACCTGGTAATCCCCACACCCGATGACTCACAGATTTCCTATGTGTTTGAAAATATCCCTGTTTTCAAAGGGACTTTTTATTGTTTCAGTGTATTGGTCAATTCCCTCTGCATTCTCCATTTAACAGTTACATAGATTAATTAGAGAATGTTTAAAAATTATACACGGCTATATTGTAAACATATGCAATTTAATGTGTACTATCAGCAAATGGCTTTTGACTGGTAAAAAGAGAGAAATTATCTAGTGGGTGAGTTATATGAATTATTAAATGATAAATCACACTGACCACAGTCCATTATTTATTAATTATTATCAATCAACAGGAATCAATATTAATAAACAATTATGCATTAATAATTTAATGAATATATAATTAACTAGATATTAATAATTAATAATCATGTTTTAACCAGCCAAAATATGTATATGATTTTATCCTTTGTTTTATCACTTTTCCCCAAATTATAAAAATAATATTTTTATGGTTAATAATATGAGAAAAATATGACAGGTAAAAGACCTCCCATCTATCCTTAGTACATGCTTGTAAAGTCAATCACAGTCAACAATTTCTTGTATCTACTTTGAGAGATTTTTTAAAGTTTATATATAAGTGCAGTTTCTATATATTGTATATTCATTTTTATGCAGTATTCATTTATTCATTTATTCATTTTTATGCAGATAAGATCATACCGTGCATGCTTTTATGCTTTGAAAATTACTTTTATATTCATCAATGTATTTGGAGTTTATCTTCTTATATCTAATGTTTAAATTTTTCCATAATTTATAGACCAGGAACTTTTGAAGGACATTTAAATCATGTCCAGTTTTTTGTCACTCTAACAAATGAGACGACAACAACTTTACACATATTTGCAGGTGCACAATTTTCTGCTCAGTGATTCATGGCCAAGTGTTAAAATCAATACTTGGCTTGAGCTTTCACAGAATAACATTCTGGGATATAAAAATAAATCTTATATTTTGTCTGAAGGCAATTCTTTTCATTATAATTTAATATTGAAACCTTATTATGTAAATATAACACAAGGACATTATAGTGTAGGAACATTAATTACTCAACAGGGCAGGTGGTATATTACTCTTGTGACCATAATGCCGCAAATTTTCTGTACGAGACAAACACTTCCTCTTCCTTGTGGGGGAGTAGAGAACAAGATATTTTTGGATACTTCACTTTTCTTTAATCCCTTCTTATTCATATTCTTTAACAATAGTGAAACATTCTTCCTTATTAAATATGATTTTTCATGAATTTTTCTCCCTTATGATATTTTGAGGTGGCAAAATTGATATTCTGCTGCTAATTTATCTTTGTAAAATGTGAAAAATTCCCCAACAGAATTCATCTTAAAAGACCTAAATGGAAACTAAGTGTCAAAAATCATTTATTTCATTTTTAAAGATTATTATGTCTAACAGAGGTATTCTGCGAAGATTAGAATTATGATACAATTAATTTCTATTACATTTGTATTACTTTCTCAAATTTTATAAATGTGTGTTTAGTATATTATTTAAATTTTTATGAATGATTTTATTAAAGATATTTCACTTTTTAAATAGTGTATCTACTATCAATGTCCTTATTAACTTTATAATTTTAAAATAACTTTTATAATAAAAGTTTCTATTTAATATTAGTTAATTATTAAATGAAGTTCTTGATATTTAACTTTGTATATAAATTTAGCAGGTTTTTCAAAACCATTACTGTAGCATTTTATTATTGGTAATACACATAGATTTATATTTCATCACACTGAAAAGAGTTTCAACATATAAATCATGTAAAGAGTTTTTTGATTTAATTTACAGGTCAAATGCTTGATTATATTTAAACAAATGTACAAATATTAACAATAAATCCAAACAAATGCTAAGTTTATATTATTGACATTGGTTAAATAAGATGATTACCTATGTGATTATGTGAACAATGATGACACACAAATCATGGGGCTCCAGAAATGACCTACAGGTAGACATTCAGCTGTTTGGCCTTCCAAAGATAGAGGGTAAGGCCTCCGTGAAAATGCAGATTCTGGCTGATAAGGTAGCCTAGAGGCAATGGCACATCTCCTACCTTTGTATACTTGTTTGATTATAGTCACAGGATAAATTGCTAATGGTAGAATTGTCTTATTAAAAAGTATACATGTTTAAAATTTATAATAGACAACAATACATTTCCATCTAAAAATTCTGTACCAAATTACATGCTTACCTCATAGTATATAACTTACAAGTTTCTCTAAACCCTTACCAACATTGGACACTATCAAACTTTAAAATATCCAATCTGAGAGGCAGAAAATGTTATCTCAATCTTTTTTTGCATTTCATTAATTACAAATGAAGTTAATAATCTTTTAGTTCAATTTGTTTGTCTTTATTTTCTTAGAAACTCTTCATAACTATAGATAATTTTGGGGAGGGTATATTTCATCTGTTTCTTATTGATTTGTAAAAGTACTTTACATATTTAGGAATTATCCATATATTATTCACATACGTGGCAAATATTTCCCCCAGTTTATTGTCTTTGACTTTATTTTTTTATCTATCTATCTATTTATTTATTTAGTGGTGGTATAGAAGCTTTTACATTTTCAGGTAGTAAAATTTATTAAGATCTCCTTTATGACTCCTTTATGTTGTGCTATGCTTAGAAAAGATTTCTGCACTTCAAGATGATAAATTATTCACCAGTATTATAAAATAATATTGAAATTTATTTTATGTAAGAATTGACATAGGAATCCAGCTTTAATATTTTATAAGTGGTTATTTATTTTTACACATATAACTGAAATACACATCTGTTTTGTACATCAAATTCCCTTTTTACATATTTACATTACTACGGGACTATTCCTTCACTAGATTCAAAATTATGTTATTATTGTAGTGTGTTAATGTGTTTAACTATTTGGTAAGACATATACACCTTCATTGCTTTTAGTTTCCACACTTTTGTTCTGCATCACAGGTTTATGAGAAAAATTTAAAGTCATGTTTCAAAAAATAATATTTTAACATAGAAATACATTGAATTTGTAAACTAATTTAGGAATAAATGACACTTTCACAGTATACAATTCTAACTGTGGTGAATATTGCCCATTTGCTTCCAGATCCAATCTCTACCCTCTGTACCTCGTTCTGTGCCCTGAGAGGCTGACCGTTATGGAGGACATCAGTGGGTTCCCTTGTTCTCTGGCTTCCTGGTTAGGATTGACCATGGGAAGCACCTTCAGGGCATGGGAGGGGGGCTGTATTCTTCTGCTGAAGGGTACAGAGCCTATCCAAGTCTCTTGCCTATAGCTCTGAATCCTCTCTCCAGATTTAGTAGTGATGGCAGCCCTTGCTCTTCAGGTCATAGGGTGTGTGGATAATCCCTCTCTAGCTGTTGCTAGCTCCCAGATGCTTCATCATCATTGTTGGCTTCCTTAACCCTGCCCACAACTTGTAAACAGTCCTCTCATTAAACTCTTGTCAATGACCCCCTTTGAATATGTCATCTCTTTCTGCAGGAACTCTGATGGACACAAGTACATTTGGGATTTCAGGAACTCTTCATACAGCTCATTCTGTAACAGAGACTGATTATAAAACCTGGATGAGAACTGAGTACAAGTCATTTTAAGATGATAGCCAGAATCCATGAGAAAACTGGTAAGCAGGCATGAGGTGGAGTATCAGAAGTCACTACTGAACTATGATGAGATTGAATTTGAAATTAATATTAGAAAATACTTTAAATTTGCTGGGCAAATATAGACAGGATGAATGCAAGCTTGCTAGATTTTTGCCAGTGAGTTATATTTCCGAGTCCTATGAGAGCACCTGTTGATTTGTATTGTGGAAATGAGGCATATTGGATGCACACATATTTATAATTGTTTTATCCTCTTGATAAACCGACCACTTTATCATTATATTATGACCTTCTTTGTCTCCTATTGAAGTTTTTGACTGAAAGTCTATTTTGTTTGTTATAAGAATACATGTTTTTTAGTTTCTATTTACATGGAATGTGTTTTTCTATTATTTCACTTTGAGCTTATGTGTGTCCTAAAAGCTGAAGTGAGTTTTTTTAAGTAGCATGTAGTTGGGTCTTGTTTTTTTTTTAACCCCATCAGCCACTCTGCACCTTTTAATTGGATAATTTAATCCATTACATTTAAAGTAATTATCAATAGGTAAGGTCTTACTATTGCTATCTTGTTAATTGTTTTCTGGCTGTTTTGTAGTTCCTTTGTTACTTTCTTCTTCTCTTGCTGTCTTCCTTTGTGAACTGAATGGTTTTAGATAGTAGTATAATTTGATTACCTTCTCTTTATTTTGTGTGTACTATTATAGGTTTTTGTTGTGTGTTACCTGAGATTTATTTGAAATATCTTATAGATATAACAGTATTTTACATTGATAACAACTTAATTTTGATTGCATACAAGAACTACCCTTTTACTCTCTCACCTACATTTTATTTTTTTGATGTCACAATTTACATATTTCTATCCATTAAAAAGCTATTGTAGCTATCTATAACTGTTTTAAAATACACTTGTCCCTTAACCTTTATAGTAGAGTTAAGTAGTTAACACACTACCATATTACAATTAGAGCATTCTGAATGAAACTCTAAACTTACCTTTATCGGTGTGTTTGTATATTTTCATACTCTCATTTCATCTTGAAAAACATCTGTCAGTGTTTCTTTTAAGGCATGTCTAGTGGTGATAAACTCCCTCGGCTCTTGTTTCTTATGCAAAGTCTACCTCACCTTCTTTTCCTAAGGACTACCTTATTGGGTAAAGTATACTTGGTTGGCAGGTTTTTCCCAACACTTTGAATAGATCATTCCATTCTCTCCTGGCCTGCAAAGTTTCTTCTGAAATATCATGATAGCCTTATCAAGGTTCCTTTGTATGAGAGAATTCTTTTCCTAAATTTTCCAATTTTTTTTCTCTTGCTGTTTTTAAAATTCTCTCTTTGTCTTTGGTTTTAGACAATTTTATTACAATGTGTTTTGGAGAAGATCATTTCAGATTGAAATTTTGGGATGACCTATTAATCTCATGAATTTACGTGTCCAAATCTCTCCCCAGGTTTGGCAAGTTCTTCTTTACATAGCCATTACTTCTTTACATAGCTTTTTACCCTTTTTTCTCTTCTCTTTCTGGGACTCCAATTTTGCATATATTGTTTCCCTTATTGTTGTCCTATCAGTCCCATAGGCTTTATTTATTCCATTTCATCTTTTTTGTTTTTGCAACTCTGACTGGATAATTTCAAATGATCTGTCTTCACTTATTCTTTCTTCTGCTTGGTCCAGTCTGCTGTTGAAACTCTCTATTGAATTTTCAGTTCAGTGATTGTATTCTTCAGCTCCAAAATTTCTGTTTAATTCTTTTTTATGTCTTCTATCTCTTTGTCAAGCTTCTTATTTTGTTCTTGTTGCTTTCCTGATTTCACTAAACTGTTTTTCTGTGCTCTCTTGTAGCTTTCAGAGCTTCTTTAGAAGGATTGTCTTGAATTCTTTGTTGAGCTATTTCTGTATCTTCATTTTTGGGGGTCAGTTACTGGAAGTTTATTGTGTTTCTTTTTATTTAATAAATTTATTTATTTTATTTATTTATTTTTGGCTGTGTTGGGTCTTCTTTGCTGCACATGGGCTTTCTCTAGTTGCGGTGAGAGGGGGCTACTCTTCGTTGTGGTGTGCGGGCTTCTCATTGCAGTGGCTTCTCTTATTGCAGAGCATAGGCTCTAGGCGTGTGGGTTTCAGTAATTGTGGCACATGGGCTCAATAGTTGTGGTTCATGGGCTTGGTTGCTCCGCAGCATGTGGGATCTTCCCAGACCAGTGGTTGAACCCATGTCCCCTGCATTGGCAGGTGGATTCTCAACCAGGGAAGCCCCTATTGTGTTTCTTTAGTAGTGTCATGTTTCTCTGATTCTTTGTGATCCTTGTAGCTTTGCATATGTAGCCCCCTCCTTCCAGCTTCTGCATTTAGGGCACACGGAGGAGAAACAGAGAGGAAAGTGGTCTTTTTATGCTTTTGGCCAATGATTCCTGGTGAGGAAACATTTGCTTAGGCTTATTTTGGTTCCACTGCACCCTAGTGGTATAATGTGTAGTTTTGGCACCTAATTTTCTTGGAAGCATGTTTCAGTTTTTGTCTCTGTCACCTAATACTGCCTCAAAGAAATGAATTTTACACCCATAGCTCAAGGTGAGAAATTTCCTCACTGGGAAGCTGTCTGAGCAGCCATGTGGCTCCTTTCTTCTTGTTTACACTCTTGAGGACCTTCATATGGAGTCAAGGAAACCAGGAATCTTCTTCTTCCTCTTCTTTCCAGGCATGCTACATAATGAAACACTTTCCCTTGCTGGTTTAGACAGTTCCAGCAGCTTCCTGTCTTCAAAAGGTACAAGCTCTCTTTATAAGTTATCACCAAATTGTAGAGAATGTGTCAAGCTTTCCCAAGAACAACTTCACCACCCTCCATTAGAATATAAGCTCCACAAGGACATAGAACTAGTTAGTTGTTCATCACTGTATTCCTAGAGCATAGAACAGTTCAGACATCATAGGTGTTCAATATTTTTTTATTGAAAGAATAAAAAAATAAAATTGTATCAAGATTTTATTTGTTTTTAAAATCTTTAATACAGGTTGGATGACATCAGGTTTCAATTAACCAAATAACCTATAGTCTTGTGGTTCTAAACTGGTGGTCATTTGGCTCCCTTCCCACTGAGGTTATTTGGTAATGTCTGGAGACATTTTTGGTTATTACAACTCAGAGAGGGGTGCTACTGGCATCCAATGAGTAGAGACCAGGCATGATGCTAAACATTCTATGATGCAAAGGAGCAAATCAAAGAATTATCCAATTCAAAATGCCAATAGTGTCAAAGTTGAGAAACCTTGGATTAATATATTAATTATTTAATTATAAAAAACAAATTATTCAACTAACAAAACTGAATTATTTAAAAGATGCATTGTCATTTTCAGTTATCTAGACAAATTCCTGTTTTTAAAGACGTCTCTCAATTTTTGAATCACCTCAGTTTTTTCAGGACATTTTTTACAGACAATATGGATGTTTGATTGTTAAATGAAACGTTTAAAATAGGCATTTTAAACTTTTTCCCAGAGGGCTTTTCAATGTGAATAAAATGACACTATGGCAAGTTAGTCCTTAGATTGTTGGGATAAGTTTTTATGCAGAAGACTTAACTATGACTCTGATGTTAACTATACTCTTGTTCATAAACTTCATAAATAATCTTTCATTATAAACTGAGCAAAAGAAATATGGACATGCAATAAATCTGAAACCTCATCAATAGCATGCAAAGACTCATTTCATTTTCTTAGAGAGGATTCACTCTAAAGCATCTCAGTTGAAATTTCTAATCCTTTCCTCCAACAATAAATAGCCCCATTTGTATTTCAGATTTATTATTGCAGAAACATATGGCTTAGAGAACTCCCTCATTATATGGTATTCTTAAATCTTTTCCTGGGGGTAGTATTCTTCTTTAATCTTATTCTTTAATATTGATTCTTTAATGCTTACAGAAAGCTATTTATTTAAAATTTAAAGCACAGCTTTATTGAGATATAATTACATATCGACAAGTTCACTCTTACAAAAGTCATATATGGAAAGCCTATATCTAACATCATACTCAATGATTAAAAACTGAAAGCTTTCCCTCTAAGATCACATTAAAGGAATCATGCACTATGATCAAGTAGAATTTATGCCTGGAATGCAAGGACGGTTCAACAAACGCAAATCAATAAATGTGATACACCACATTAACAGAATGAAGGAGAGAAATCACCTGATCATTTCAATAGATGTAGAAAAAGCATTTGACACAATTCAACATTGTTTCATGATAAAAACTGTCAGCCAATTATGTATAGAAGGAACTTACCACAACACTATAAAGGCCATTTATGAAAAGTGAACATAGTGAAAAACTGAAAGATTTCCCTCTGAGATCCAGAACAAGGCTAGGTTGCCCACTATCACTTCTATTTAACATAGTACTGCAAGCAGGTGAGGTCAGCATGATGGCAGAACAAGAGCTCTTCTTCTTGAACCCCCTTCCCCCCCTCAGCAACAATAACTGGGCAGCCATCCACAGACTAAAGTGCCTTTGTGGATGTTTTGGTATCCAGGTAGGAGATTGTGATGCCCCAGTTTTCTTGGTCAAGACTGATGAGGGCCATTTTGAGTATGCAGGCCCATGCCCAGGTGGGCTGACCCAGAAGGGCTCTGTATCCCTGTGGACTTGGCTATAGCATCACTTGGCATTGGTCCTTCCCCCGGCACCATATACTAAAGGGCTTGGGATGAGTCACACCTATCTGTGCCCACACGACAGTAACGGCTATGGGCCTTGAAGTGGCCCATGACCTGGCTCCAGCCCCTCTCAGCCATGGTCTGGGAGCCCCTGGAGACAAGTCTGCCAAACTTAGTCCAACTGTAGATTCTGAAATGGCCCTGTAACTGGACCATAGACCCTGCTAGCCGTAGACCCCAAGCAGTCCTGTGGGCCCAGCGATCTGGAGGCAGACATGCCCGTCTGTGCCCCCAGAGATCCTGAAATAGACTTATATTTGGTTCCAGCCTGTCCTAGCCACAGTCCACTAGCAATCCTGCCAGCCCAGGGACCCAGTGGATACTGAATCCATAACATATGCCTAGTTATTTATTTACAAATATTTGTTATGCATTTCCTAGTTGTAGTAACTCTACTGAGTGCTGGGGACACAGTGGTTGTCAAAAGGCGTGCCTCTGCTTTCATGTAGGTTATGGCCTATTGAAGGGAGTACGTATTTAACACATGAACAAAAAAGTAAACATGTTATTGTAAATTGTGTTATGTGGTATAAAAGAAAAAATGGAGTCTTATGATAGAGAATTAGCATGGGATAGCTGATGTAGACAGGGTAGTCAGGGAAGATGTTTCTATGTGGTTGATATATATTTTTTTAAATATTTATTTATTTATTTGGTTGCACCGGGTCTTATTTACTTATTTATTTTTATATTTATTTTTGGCTGTGTTGGGTCCTCGTTTCTGTGCGAGGGCTTTCTCCAGTTGCGGCAAGCGGGGCCCACTCATCATCGTGGTGCGCGGGCCTCTTCACTATCGCGGCCTCTCTTGTTGCGGAGCACAGGCTCCAGACGCGCAGGCTCAGTAGTTGTGGCTCACGGGCCCAGTTGCTCCGCGGCATGTGGGATCCTCCCAGACCAGGGCTCGAACCCGTGTCCCCTGCATTAGCAGGCAGATTCTCAACCACTGCGCCACCAGGGAAGCCCTATGTGGTTGATATTTAAGCTACGATCTCAGTGATGAAATGGAACCAGCTTTTAAAGAGCAAAGTGAAAACGGTTCCAGGCAGAATACAGGCATATGTAAAAAGTCTTTTAAGATAAATTTCAATCTTGTTATTATGGCCCATTGGCTTTTCATTAGCTGCTTATCATCCTCAATATACTTATTAAAACATTTCCACATACTATTGTAGTAGTTTGTTTAACGATACTGCTTCTCTATCCCCCTATCCTGAAGTTAGGTTTCCTGTGTTCTTCTTCTTGGACTCTCCAGTCCCTAGAGGTTCACGTTAAAGGAAAACATAAGAAAGCAAGAGGGAGAATGAGTGGAAGTGACACCAAACCTAGTAAGTTTTGATAATGATTATGAAGAAGTCATTGTTCCTAAAAGAAACTGACTTATATCACTCTTTTGGAAGGGAGATTAACAGCATAGAAGTGATCAATATTTTTTCAATATTTTTGGTAAAATTTTTGTAGAATGTAAACCCACATTTGCATATGTAATTGTCTTTCTAATTTAAAATGTACCATATGTAATTGTCCTTCAGATTGAATGAGGTCAGATCTTAATGCACAAAACTTAACACTTCACTGTTTGTTTTGAAATTTCTTCAAAATATTTACCTCTAAAATTTCTTCCTTCCATTGTTATTCTTTAAGCACTAAATAATGGTAAATCCCTTGTAAAACTGCTATCAAAATCAAGTTATAACCGTAAAGAAAGCACTTACTATAACATAGATACTCAATAAACATTAGGACTATCTATTTTCTAGGTTAATTAAATTAAAGCCCAGAAGCCTCAGAAGGTCTTCTCTCTTCCTTTCATACATTATCAAATACGATTTTATATAGTCTGTGTTTTTCCTTCATTGTTACTTTCTAAATTCTTGGCTCTCTTATTGTCCAACTCAACTCACTATTTCTGTATATTTTTGGATTTAAATGTATAATAGGTGATTTCTCTCCCATGAATGGAGGTGGTTATTTATTTTTCAATGTTATGATGTAATGAATGTAATTAGGTACATTTACCTCAGAATTCAAATATGTTTCTGTCCAAGATATATTTGCTTTATACATATATTTGGGAAATGACTGATGGACTATAATAAATCAAGCTGTATCCCTTTCAGATATGGATCAATGTATCAATATCCAAGATATTGAAGACCAATATTCAAATAAGCAATCAGTGCCTCCTCCAAATTATAACTTTTTTTGTCCCATGAATATCTTCTAGGAGCTGTTTTGGATTCTATGGCCATTAGTTCCTCTGTCCTTACTGCTCTGACTTTAGGACTATTTATCCAGTATTGAGACATACCCACTGTCAGAGCAAAAATCAAAATGTCGGTTATATCTTCCTCGTTTCCTTAATACTTTGCTTCCTCTGCTTTTTGACTTTACTTGGCTGTCCTAGCCTAGTTACCTGCATCCTAGGACGAACGTTCTTTGGAGTTATTTATATTCCCTGTGGTTATTTCTGCTATTTTAGCAAAGACCTTCATTGTGCTTGTAGCCTTCAAAGCCATGAAACAAGGAAACATGCTGCAAATATGGATGGTGACCCAATTCTCAAATACTATCATCTACAGTGGTTCCCTCATTCAAGTATGTATCTGCACAATCTGGCTGGGAACTTCTCCCCCTTTCCCTGACATTGACACACAATCAGAGTTGGACCTAATCATCCTTCAATGTAACGAGGGATCCGCTACTGCCTTCTACTGTGTTCTGGGTTACTTGGTCTTTCTAGCACTTCTGAGCTTGACTATTGCTTTTCTGGCCAGACAGCTACCAGACAATTTCAATGAGGCAAAAATAATCACATTCAGCATGCTGGTTTTCTGTAGCGTGTGGATTTCTTTCATACCCAGATATATAAGCACCAAAGGCAAGGCCACTGTGGCTTTGGAAACATTTTCCATCTTGGCTTCCAGTGCTGGTTTATTGGGTTGTATATTTCTCCCCAAGTGCTATGTGATCCGACTAAGATCAGACAGGAATTCAAGGGAAAAATTACCTCAACAAATTCCTCGCAAAAGGTAAAGGAATTAGTGTTAAAGTGGCATCATTGATATGAAATGAACAATACTATGGAAATATTATTTGGAAATATTCCAAAGGGTGGTATGAAATAAATGCATTTCATTTAAACAATAACAATTGCTCCTTAATCAAGTGGCACTATCATTGTGGCAGCAAGTCACAGTGAAGAAAGCACTGGGGTCAGGTAGACCAATGTTCAAATTCAACACCCCTACTGACTGACTCTGTCAGTGTAACCAATTAACATTTCTTTGAATCACAGTTTTCTCATCTTTAAACAACATGTAGCAGGTTAACAAGTTAGAAAGGGCTAGAGTGAGAATTAAGTCATTTATGTGAAACTATAGTGGGTGCTCAAGAACATGCTTCCCTTCTGTTAGTCTTACTCTAGCTGTCTTTTCCCTTCTTATTTAAATAAAAATTGAATTTTAAGGAATTATAAGTTCCGGTAGTAGAAAGCTAGTGATGTCTAATTGTCCATCATTACACTACTCGTAGACACAAAACAATATGAAATTGGAGCTTTGGATGATTTAAATAGCGTTCTTTATGCTTCCATAGGCCCAAGTGAAACATGGATCAAAGCTTAAACAAAACCCAGAGGGAAACAGAAGGAACTATTCAGGGAAAAAGACAATGCTTTATCAAAGATCCTGGTAACATCTAAGTGGAGAAACTTGACCTACTGAGAGAGAGGAACCGTCCTTCATGAAGAGGGTTGCTTTTGAATATAGTCATAACATTCAAATATCTTCTCTTTCATCTCTTCCCCACTGATATCTGATATCACTTACAATGGCATTGAAATGTGACCGTGGTTAGATGTGAATCAGAAGATGAGGTTTAAATTCAGTAAAGTAAGATAACGGTTGTAATTTAAAGGACCTGTAACTGTAGAATGATTCCTTCTGGGAGATGTAGTTTTTCAGTTACTTATTTATTTTTTTTGGCCAAGAAATTCCTTTGCACAGGTTATTTCTTATTTTCCAACGATAAACCAATCCCTCATATAAATCTTTAAAAGCAGAAGGCAGGTGGACTGGGAAGGGAATACTAGGAAGAGACCGGGCTGCCCTTTCTGTTGGCTCTTCTCAAGTGCCAGCTCATCATTTGAGTGTGCACATGGGCAAGTGTCTCCAACTTGATTTCTGGAGCTTAAATTGGAGTTTGCCACGGTGGTAATGGTCCCTGCAGAGGTATGGCGGCCATACCCCAAATAATAGAGGCATTGGAAATAACGGATGTTCAGAAATTGCTACACCAGGTAAAGGTTTTTTTTTTTTAAATTGAAGTATCATTGATTTACAATATTATGTTAGTTTCAGGTGTACAACAAAGTGATTTGCTTATACATATATAGGTATATATCTATATTCTCTATTTTGATTCTTTTCCATTATAGTTTATTACAAGATATTGAATATAGTTCCCTGCTCTACACAGTAAATCCTTGTTATCTTTTATATATGGTAGTGTGCATCTGTTAATCACATGTTCCCCATTTATCCCTTCCCCCCTCCTTTAGGTAAATGTTTCTGTTTGCTTGATTTTTGGTTTGTTTGTTCTGACAGGAGTTATATGTCATTCAGACTTCTGGATCTTGAGAGGAATTGTGTTTGCATATAATATCGAACACAGTGCAACTGCAAGACTAGGGAACAGTGAATCAAAGATATTCTTAGCCTATCTCAATTCTCAGTGATCACCCATCTTTTTTCTTTTCCTAGCAAAGTAGATTTCTAACTAAAAAATAAGATATAGTTCACCTCTTTGGTTATGTTGGACTTAGTTGCTTCTATTTGGCCATAAAATTGGTAGAAAAAGGAGCAAATATTCCACTGGAATCTGCTCTGATGTAAATAAGCTAAATTATAGTCACAGTTTATGACCTGAAGATAATGGAAATGACTGTGTTGTAGAGGTTGTGTTGGAAAGTTTCTACAACTATATTGTTCACTTGTTCACGAGAACATACCACTTAAAAAGGGAGAGAAGCTTAGTTTTAAAAAACTGGGAGGAAGATCAGCACTAGTATATGAATGTAAGGTCATGTTTTCTAGGGCAAATCTTTCTGTGTTGGGGTTGTATATCAACATAGTAGTAATGTATGGAATCGACAGAAGGAATAGAATATTTTCAGAAATATTTCCAATAAATGACATGAATTTAACCTTCCTGCAGGAGCTCAACCAAGTGTTTAAGTGAATGTTCATCAAAGAGATGTTTCAAACCAATTGTTCGCAAGTTGAAATGGATTGTAAATGGGTATGCTGTATGGCAATTGATGCATGGTTCATGGGGAATAACCCATCATCCAATGATCCTTTACACAGCATCTTAATTTATTATTTTGTAGCATATTATAATAAAAGTATAAATAATGTCCATATACCATATAGCTTTTTATTATATAAACACCTTTATATGACCACTTCGCTTAAGAAATATCAATAGATTTGAAGTTCCCTGTACGCTCTCTCCCATGAACATTCTGCTCCCTGCAGTTCTCTAGAGGGAAGCTCTACTCTAAATTTTGTGTTAATCATTTCGTTTTTAAAGTAGTTCTCCATCCCCAAATAATATGTTGTTGAAATTTTGACTGTTTATCAATTTTATATAAATGTATTATATGGTGTGTGTTCTTATGTGACTTGTATTTCCTAAGCCTATTTTAAGGATTTATACATGTAGTTGGATACAGTATAGTTGTATTTCATCCTTTTTCATTGTTACATATTGTATCTCACTATGTAAGAATATAGCAGTAACTAGTGAATTCTCCTCGCAACAGATATTTGGACTGTTTCTTTTTTTTCCTATTGCAAAGATTGCTGTTTCTTCCATTCTTGTATAAATCCCCTGGTGCATACATATATCATTTCTCTAGAAGTGGAATTTCTGTATCATAAGGTATTTCTTTGCCAGGAAATATCAATTTATTTTCTAAATTCTTTTTGTAAGAATTTGAACTATCAATAGTTATTTATAAAATTTTGCATTGCACCACATCTTTATCAAAAGTTGGTCATTGTCACGCTCTTAATTTTGTCACTTTGAGATTATGAAATGGTATGATTTTTTTTTTAACTTGCAATTACCTGATTTGTAATGAAATTGCTATTTTTACTTCTCTTTTTCTCTGGTTCAGTGATTTCACAACAATATGACTAAATGTGGATCTCCTTTTCTTTTCTTTTTTTTAAAATCCTGCCTAGGATATTCTGGCCTTTCTAAATATGTGAATTAAGTTTTACTATTTCAGGAAAATTCTCAAACATTATTGTTTCAAATATTTTGCCCCTTAGTCTCTATCTCCCCTTTTTGGGGTTGTAAAATAGATAGTCTTATTCTATGCCTCTTAAACTCTATTTTATATATATCTGATGTCTCAAACTCTATTTTCTGTTTTTCATCAAAAGGAAAAATTATATTTATCTCCATAAATGTCTTCAGCATTCAAAGTTCTTGACAAAATTCAATATTCATTCCTAATAAAAACCTTAGTAAATATGAATTGGTAATTCCTGAAACCAGCGTCTAATTTAAAGGGGAAATGCTATGAAATTCCCACTGAAGTCAAGAACAAGTCAAGAATGCGCACTATTTCCATTACTACTTAACACTGTATTGGAAATATGGGCCAACACAACTTTTTAAAAAAGAAAATAACTAGAAACATGACAATGGGAAAAGAAGGTATAGAACTATCTCTATTGGTGGATAATGTGGTAATATACCAGGAATATCTAAGAAAACCAATGATGCAAATAATAAAAATGTTTAGTAAGATAGTAGAATAGAAAATTAATATACAAAAGCAATACATATACAAGTAACCAGTTAGAAGTACAATGAAAGAGAAAGCACTATTTACGACAGCAATAAATAAGATGTAATTCCTAAGAATAAAATAACAAGATACGTGAAAAACCAATATGAGAAAAACTTTAGCACTTTCTTGGAAGTTGACATGAACAAATGGAAAGATATCCCTTGTTTGTGAATGTCAATTCTCCTTAAATTAATGTAGAAATTCAGCACAATCTCAACACAAATAGCATACTTTTTTCCCTTGAACAAAACAGATTGATTCTACAGTCTATATTGTAAAAAACTTGCTAGAATACATAAGAACACTTAGAAAAGAGCCATGAATGGGAAATAGTCCTTCCAGATATTAAAGCATATTATAAAACCTTTGTATTTTAAACACTGTGATACTGACACAAAAGTAGACACACAGACGAATGGAATAAACAAAAATTCAGAAATTAATACAAGTACATAAAAACATAAAAGCACCAACTCAAAATTTAGTTTTCAATAAATGAAATTGGAAGAACTAAGTAGCCATTTGGAAAGATAGTAAAATTGGATCCATAAGTCAAACACCAGAATAAATTCCAAATAGGTAAGAAATCGAAATACAAAAAATAAAACCATACAAGTACAAGAAGAAAACATAAGTGAAGTTTTATATATCCCAAGTCAGAACTTAGCTATGACTAATTCCAACTTAAAATATATACTACATAACACATATTAAAACACTATAACTAGTGATAAATGGCAAATAACAAAATGAGAGAAAAATATTTGCAAAATATACCATACATAGAGAACTAGTATAAAGAGTTCTTAAAGAAAAAAAGTCCAGTGATACCCTGATGGTGAGGATACTTAGTCTCTAGATAGTGTTTCCCTAGATGGCAAGGACACTTAATCCTGAGATGCATCATTTCTCACTAAAATGAACTAGATGTTCTTGGAGAAATGGATGATTCTAGGTCTGAGACAGGGAAGGTACAAGGTGTGCCTGGTCCATCTTTTGTGTGTGTGTGTGCCAGAAAGCAAGATTGTGTTTAAAGACCAATGGAGACGTTAAAAGGACAAGAGAACCAACTTGGAGGGATGTGTGTTGGCCAAATTTGGAAAATTTTAAGCATAAAGGGAATTCCCTGGCAGTCCAGTGGTTAGGATTCCACACTTTCACTGTGGAGGGCGTGGGTTCAGTCCCTGGTTGGGGAGCTAAGATCTGGCAAGATGTGTGGGCAAAAAAAAAAAAAAAAAAGTTAAGCATAAAAAAGCCCATAATGGATTATGAAATATTAAATTAAAAAAGAATCTATGAGTCCATAATGTTACTCAGAGTATAGGGAGAGGAGGAAAAGGGCAGGGGAGCTCTTCCTTTTGGGAGAATGCCAGATAATAAATATGCAAGGAATGACAGAATTAGAAAATTGTGGTTTTGCATCAATCTCCAGTTTTAATAATTGCTACAGGCAGGAATCATCAGTGGATTTTGCAGTAATTGGGAGAAAGTTGCTGGGGAGTTAGCCATGTGAATATACTGGGAACAGCATTGCAGGCAGAGGGGCTAACAAGTGGTTAAAATTAGGCAGAAGTAAGCAGGACGTGGATAATGCCAAAGAGGGTCATAGAGGAGGAGTACAGTGGGGGAAAGGGGGAGAGGAGGAGGGGGAAATTAGGTGGCTACATCATGTGGAGACTGAGGCCATTGTAAAGACTGGCTTTTTGTCAGACTGAAATGGAGAACAATTACACGGTTTTGAGCAAAAGACTGATACAATCTGACTTAAGTTTCAAGAAACGTCACTCAAAATAGTCTGGAGGGAGACAAGGAGAAATAAGAATAAGAATGAGAAGCAGCAGCACATTTAAAATTTTTAAATTTTATTGGAGTAGATTTAATTTACAATGTTGTGTTAGTTTCAGGTGTATAGCAAAGTGATTCAGTTATATGTATGCATATATTCATTTTTTTAAAGATTATTTTCTCATATAGGTTATCACAGAATACTGAGTAGAGTTCCCTGTGCTATACAGTAGGCCCTTGTTGGTTATCTATCTTACTTTTTTTTTTAAAATTAATTAATTAATTAATTTATTTATTTTTGGCTGTGTTGGGTCTTCATTTCTGTGCGAGGGCTTTCTCTAGTTGTGGCAGGCGGGGACCACTCTTCATCGCGGTGCGCGGGCCTCTCACTGTTGCGGCCTCTCTTGTTGCGGGGCACAGGCTCCAGATGCGCAGGCTCAGTAATTGTGGCTCACGGGCCCAGTTGCTCCGCGGCATGTGGGATCCTCCCAGACCAGGGCTCGAACCCGTGTCTCCTGCATTGGCAGGCAGATTCTCAACCGCTGCGCCACCAGGGAATCCCGGTTATCTATCTTATATATAGTAATATGTGTGTGTTCATCCCAAGCGCCTGAATTATCGCCCCCCCCCCCCAACGCTGTTACCCCTTTGGTAACCATAAGTTTGTTTTGGATACCTGTAAGTCTGTTTCTGTTTTATAAATAAGTTCACTTGTATCTCTTTTTAAAAATTAAATTCCACATATGAGTGATATCACATGATGTTTGTCTTTCTCTGTCTGACTTACTTCACTTAGCATCAGAATCTCTAGGTCCATCCATGTTGCTGCAAATGGCATTATTTCATTCTTTTTTTATGGCTCAGTAATATTCCATTATATATAAATGTGCCACATCTTCTTTATCCATTCATCTATTGATGGACACTTAGGTTGCTTCCATGTCCTGGCTATTGTACATAGAGCTGCAATGAACATTGTGGTACATGACTTTTTTGGAATTATGGTTTTCTCAGGGTATATGCCCAGTAGTGGGATTGTTGGGTCATATGGTAGTTCTATTTTTAGTTTTTTAAGGAACCTCCATAGTGTTCTCCATAGTGGCTGTATCAATTTACATTCCCACCAACAGTGCAAGAAGGTTCCCTTTTCTCCACACCCTCTCTAGCATATATTGTTTGTAGATTTTTTGATGATGGCCATTCTGACTGGTGTGAGGTGATACCTCATTGTAGTTTTGATTTGCATTTCTCTAATGATTAGTGATGTTGAGCATCTTTTCATGTGCCTCTTGGCCATCTGTATGTCTTCTTTGGTGAAATGTTTATTTAGGTCTTCCACCCATTTTAAAATTGAATTGTTTGTTTTTTTGATACTGTGCTCCATGAGCTGTTTGTATATATTGGAGAATAATGCTTTGTCAGTTGCTTCATTGTCAAATATTTTCTTCCATTCTGACGGTTGTCTTTTGGTCTTGTTTATGGTTTCCTTTGCTGTGCAAAAGCTTTTAAGTTTCATTAGGTCCAATTTGTTTTTTTAAATTTTATTTCCATTACTCTAGGAGGTGGGTCAAAAAGGATCTTGCTGTGATTTATGTCATAAAGTGTTCTGCCTATGTTTTCCTCTAAGAATTTTATAGTGTCTGCCTTACATTTAGGTCTTTGATCCATTTTAAGTTTATTTTTGTGTATAGAGAAGTGTTCTAACTTCATTCTTTTACATGTAGCCGTCCAGTTTTCCCAGCACCACTTACTGAAGAGTCTATCTTTTCTCCATTGTATATTCTTGCCTCCTTTGTCAAAGATAAGGTGACCATATGTGTGTGGGTTTATCTCTGGGCTTTTTATCCTGTTCCATTGATTTATATTTCTGTTTTTGTGCCAGTACCATACTGTCTTGATTACTGTAGCTTTGTAGTATAGTCTGAAGTCCAGGATCCTGATTCCTCCAGCTCCGTTTTTCTTTCTCAAGATTGCTTTGGCTATTCGGGGTCCTTTGTGTTTCCATACAAATTGTAACTTTTTTTGTTCTAGTTCTGTGAAAAATGCCATTGATAATTTGATAGGGATTGCACTGAATCTGTAGATTGCTTTGGGTAGTACAGTCATTTTCACAATGTTGATTCTTCCAATCCAAGAACATGGCATATCTTTCCATCTGTTTGTATAGTCTTCGATTTCTTTCATCAGTGTCTTATAGTTTTCTGCATACAGGTCTTTTGCCTCCTTAGGTAGGTTTATTCCTAGGTATTTTATTCCTTTTGTTGCAATGGTAAATGGAAGTGTTTCCTTAACTTCTCTTTCTGATTTTTCATTGTTACTGTATAGGAAGGCGAGATATTTCTGTGCATTAATTTTGTATCCTGCTACTTTACCAAATTCATTGATTAGCTCTAGTAGTTTTCTGGTAGCATCTTTACAGTTCTCTGTGTATAGTATCATGTCATCTGCAAACAGTGACAGCTTTACTTCTTTTCCAATTTGGATTCCTTTTATTTCTTTTTCTTCTCTGATTGCTGTGGCTAAAACTTCCAAAACTATGTTGAATAATAGTGGTGAGAGTGGGCAACCTTGTCTTGTTGCTGATCTTGGAGGAAATGCTTTCAGTTTTTCACATTGAGAATGATGTTTGCTGTGGGTGTGTCATATATGGCTTTTATTATGTTGAGGTAGGTTCCCTCTATGCCCACTTTCTGGAGAGTTTTTATCATAAATGGGTGTTGAATTTTGTTAAAATCTTTTTCTGCATATATTGAGATTATCATATGGTTTTTATCCTTCAATTTGTTAATATGGTGTATCACATTTATTGATTTGTGTATATTGAAGAATCCTTGCATTCCTGGGATAAACCACACTTGATCATGGTGTATGATCCTTTTAATGTGCGGTTGGATTCTGTTTGCCAGTATTTTGTTGAGGAATTTTGCATCTATGTTCATCAGTGATATTGGCCTGTAATATTCTTTTTTTGTAGTATCTTTGTCTGGTTTTGGTATCAGGGTGATGGTGGCCTCATAGAATGAGCTCTGGAGTGTTCCTCCCTCTGCTATATTTTGGAAGAGTTTGAGAAGGATAGGTGTTAGCTCTTCTCTAAATTTTTCATAAACTTCGCCTGTGAAGCCATCAGGCCCTGGGCTTTTGTTTGTCGGAAGATTTTTAATCACAGTCTCAATTTCAGTGCTTGTGATTGGTCTGTTCATATATTCTATTTTTTCTGGTTCAGTCTTGGAAGGTTGTACTTTTCTAAGAATTTGTCCATTTCTTCCAGATTGTCCATTTTATTGGCATATAGTTGCTTCTAGTAGTCTCTCATGATCATTTGTATTTCTGCAGTGTCAGTTGTTACTTCTCTTTTTTCAATTCTAATGAGGTTGATTTCAGTCTTCTCCCTTTTTTTGCTGATGAGTCTGGCTAATGGTTTATCAATTATGTTTATCTTCTCAAAAAACCAGCTTTTAGTTTTGTTGATCTTTGCTATCATTTCCTTCATTTCTCTTTCATTTATTTCTGATCTGATCTTTATGATTTCTTTCCTTCTGCTAACTTTGGGGTGTTTTTTTTGTTGTTGTTGTTCTTTCTCTGACTGCTTTAGGTGTAAGGTTAGGTTGTTTATTTGAGATTTTTCTTGTTTCTTGAGGTAGGACTGTATTGCTTTAAACTTCCTTCTTAGAACTGCTTTTGGTGAATCCCATTGGATTGAAGTCATTGTGTTTTCATTGTCATTTATTTCTAGGTAATTTTTGATTTCCTCTTTGATTTCTTCAGTGATCTTTTTGTTGTTTAGTAGTGTATTGTTTAGCCTCCATGTGTTTGTATTTTTTACAGTTTTTTTTCCTGTAATTGATATTTAGTCTTATAGCATTGCTGTCAGAAAAGATGCTTGATACAATTTCAAGTTTCTTAAATTTACTGAGGCTTGATTTGTGACCCAAGATGTGATATATCCTGGAGAATGTTCCATGTGCACTTTCGAAGAAAGTGTATTCTGTTGTTCTTGGATGGAATATCCTATAAATATCAATTAACGCCATCTGGTCTAATGTGTCATTTAAGCTTGTGTTTCCTTATTTATTTTCTGTTTGGATGATCTGTCCATTCGTGTAAGTGGGGTGTTAAGGTCACCTACTATTATTGTTTTAGTGTCAATTTCCCCTTTTATGGCTGTTAGCATTTGCCTATGTATTGAGGTGCTCCTATGTTGGGTGCATAGATATTTACAATTGTTATATCTTCTTCTTGGATTGATCCTTTGATCATTATAGTGTCCTTTCTTGTCTCTTGTAATAGTCTTTATTTTAAAGTCTATTTCGTCTGATATGAGTATTGCTACTCCAGGTTTCTTTTGATTTCCATTTGCATGGAATATTTTTTTCCATCCCCTCACTTTCAGCCTGTATGTGTCCCGAGGTCTGAAGCGGGTCTCTTGTAGACAGCATATATACAGGTCTTGTTTTTGTATCCATTCAGCCCGTCTGTGTCTTTTGTTTGGGGCATTTAATCCATTTACATTTTAGGTAATTATTGATATTTATGTTTTTTTTTTACCATTTTCTTAATTGTTTTGGGTTTGTTTTTGTAAGTCTTTTCCTTCTCTTGTGTGTCCTGCCTAGAAAAGTTCCCTAGGAATTTTTTGTAAAGCTGGTTTGGTGGTGCTGAATTCTCTCTACTTTTGCTTGTCTGTAAAACTTTTGATTTCTCCATTGAATCTGAATAAGATCCTTACTGGGTAGAGTGATCTTGGTTGTAGGTTTTTCCCTTTCATCACTTTAAATATATCTTGCAACTCTCTTCTGGCCTGTAGAGTTTCTGCTGAAAGATCAGCTGTTAACCTTATGGGGATTCCCTTGGATATTATTTATTGTTTTTCCCTTGCTGCTTTTAATATTTTTTCTTTGTGTTTAATTTTTGTTAGTGTGATTAACATGTGTCTTGATGTGTTTCTCCATGGGTTTATCCTGTATGAGACTCTCTGTGCTTCCTGGACTTGATTGACTATTTCCTTTCCCATGCTGGGGAAGTTTTTGACTGTAGTCTCTTCAAATATTTTCTCAGACCTGTTCTTTTTTTCTTCTTCTTCTTCTGGGACGCCTGTAATTCGAATGTTGGTGTGCTTAATATTGTCCCAGAACTCCCTGAGACTGTCCTCTGTTCTTTTCATTCTTTTTTCTTTATTCTGCTCTGTGCAGTTATTTCCACCATTCTATCTTCCAGCTCACTTATCTGTTCTTCTGCCTCAGTTATTCTGCCATTGATTCCTTCTCGAGTGTTTTAAATTTCAGTTATTGTGTTGCTCATTACTGTTTGTTTGCTCTTTAGTTCTTCTAGGTCCTTGTTAAATGTTTCTTGTATTTTCTTCATTCTAGTTCCAAGATTTTGGATCACCTTTACTATCATCACTCTGAATTCTTTTTCAGGTAGTTTGCCTATTTCCTCTTCATTTATTTGGTCTTGTGGGTTCTTATCTTGCTCCTTTGCCTGCAAGATATTTTTCTGTCTTCTCATTTTGTCTAATTTACAGTATTTGAGGTCTCCTTTCCACAGGGTCGTATTTCCTCTTGCTTCTGATCTCTGCCCCCAGTGGTGAGGTTGGTCCAGTGGCTTGTGTAGGGTTCCTGGTGGGAGGGACTGGTGCCTGCATTCTGGTGGGTGGAGCTGAGTCTTTTCCCTCTGATGAGCAGGGCCGTGTCAGGTGGTGTGTTTTGGGGTGTCTGTGAGCATAGTATGACTTTAGGTATTCTGTGTGCCGATGGCTGAGTTTGTGTTCCTGTCTTCTTTGTTGTTTGGTGTGAGGCATCCAGCACTGGGAGCTGCTGGCAGTTGGGTGGAGCCGGGTCTTTGATTCAGATAGAGGGCTCTGTGAGAGCTCTCAGCGATTAAGCTTCCCTGAGGCCAGGAATTCTCTAGTGGTCCAGGCTTCTGGACTCAGTGCTCTCACCCCAGAGCCTCAGGCCCGACTTCTGGTCGAGGGACCAAGACCCCACAAGTCACTCATCCCAGCAATAAAGGGGATTAAAAAAAAAAAAAGACTAACAAAACCCCAACAAATGGTAAAAAGTACAATCAAACAAAGAAAAACATTAGCAAGGAAACACACACATACATAAAAGAAACAAAAACAGAGCAAAATAAAACAAAAAGCAAGAGAACAACCAGACAAATAGAAGAACTCAAAAACAAAATCAATTAGGATTAAAACTAACAAAAACACATAACCTAAAAGCAAAACCAAAGCAGTGTGCCAACTGAAGAATACAGCAAGGAAACAGAATAAACTGATAAAAGTGATTTAAAAATAATAATAAAAATAAAAAGGGGAAAAACAGAACAACAGGAAAGCAAAGTAGAAATATGGAAATATATATATAAAATATATTAAAGAAAAAGAAGAACAAAAAATAAGGGGAAAGAACACAGAACAACAGAAAAGCAAAGTTAAAAAGAAATATATATAAAAAAATAAGTCATAAAAATGGCAATCCCAAAAGACTAAAATAAAATAAAATAAAACAACAAACAAAAAAAAAAGAAAGGAAGAAGGGAAGAAAAAGAAACCAAAAAAAGCAAGCCAGAACCAATAACAGAAAGAATCAAAACATAATAAAATTAATAGTAAAAATTATGTTTTCCTGGAGTCTCCTCTTTAAGTGTTCTTGCATACACTGTGAGCCACAGCTCACCTCCACCTCCCCAGGAGGCTCTCCTCTGCCTCTGGGTTGGTCTCTGGACCTGCTGTGGGCCCTGTGCGGACCACTCAGACTCTGATCTGGCCTAATTCCTGCGTTTGTTTGCCCCCATAGTCCATAGTTGCCAGAGCTAGACCATTTTCATTTGTGGGAAGGCTCACTGTCTACTCAGATATTCCATAGACACATGGTCTACCTAGTTGATCTCAGGGATTTAATCTGCAGCTTGTACAGCTGATGGAAAGATTTTCAGTCGTCTTCCTTAGTCACCCTGTCCCTGGGGTTCAGCTTTGGTTTTATCCCCACTTCTGTGTGTGGTTCACCCACAGGAGTCTGGTTCTGAGGCTGCCTTGGAGCTCTTGGGTCTGCCCCTGTGAGGACCAGGCACAGAGGTGGTATGACTGCTTGAATTGCGGGACCCCCGGCAGTGCCAAATGTGCAGGGAAGCCGGAGGCCATGGGTGTAAGAGATATGGCCCTAGTGAGGGCCTTTTCTGGTGCCCGGAGTAAAGCACATGAGGGTCAGCCCTGGCTGGGCTTTTTCTGGCACCCATCAGCCAGCGCACAAGAGCCAGCCCTGAGTGGGCTTCTTTTACTGTCATCAGCAGGTGCTGGCATGTGGGGAGAGAGAGGTTACAATAGTGGCTCCTCCCCCTGTGTGTGACTCAGCAATAGCGCCCTGCTTCCATGGCAGTCCAGGCTTCCTCCATAGGCATCCCTGCTGTGGATTTCCTCCCTCCCGTCCCCTCAGTCCATCTCCCCACAGTCAACAGAAGTTCTTGCTCTGGGCCTGTTCTCCAGTGCCCACACATCAGCTCCCAGCCCCCTTGCACACCAGCGAACACACATCCCAATCTGGGGCACATAGGACCACAGTATGGACCATCTGTGTATTTCTCACTCTGTCCCATCTGCCACAGATTGGATGCTTCACCCTCTTCCAACAGCCTCAAATGCTTCTCTTCTGTCCCAATTGATTTCCGCATCAGAGAGGGGTTTCCCTGAATTCGGGTATCTCTCCTCTGCTTCAGCTCCCCCACCCAGGGGTGCAGGTCCCATCCCACTTCCTCTCCTTCTCTTTTTCTCTTCTTTTTTCCATCCTACCCAGTTATGTAGGGATCTTTATAGTCCTTTCCAGTGTCCAGGGTCTTCTGCTAGTTTTCAGCTGGTGTTCTGTGAGAATTGTTCCATCTACAGATGTATTCCTGATGCATCCACGGAGAGAGATGAACTCCACATCCACCTGCTCCTCCGCCATCTTGATTCTCTCGAGAAGGTACTTTACTTATTTTCAGTTTTTATATTTCATTGAGTAGTAAAATTACAACCTTAGTAATGAATTTAAATTTCTGGCACACCCAATAACTCCCTTGGAAATAGTTGAAATGGGCTTCAATGCATTCATGGGTACAGATTGTGTAAAAAGAAACGATGCACAGAGGATAGGGGAGAAATAAAAGCTTGTTTCAGCAAAGCAAGATAAATTGCCGAGAAATAGTTAAGAATCATTATACTGGTAGCTAGAACCCTTATTTAGAATTCTAATACAAAACCAAAATATCTACTTTTCTTCTTTAACTAAAACCTGAATGCTTCAATCTTTTGTTCCAACAAACTTCCACCCAACAATTCAATGTTTTATGTGGAAAAAATTTCCAATCCACTGTGTTGTTGTTTTTGTTTGTTTGTTTTACCATTTTATTACCCAACTTCCAGTTTGCACAAAACATCTAGAAAATCCAAAATCATTTAAGAAATATAATCTCAAAGGTAAACATTACCCAAAACAACAGGCTGCAATTTCTCCCAGATGTACAAATTTTATTTGTGATCTATCCTTCAGCTTGATAGGTCTTTATGAAGGGATTTTTTTCCTCCTTAAAAATTTCTGAAACAAGATTATTCTAATCAATATCTATCTGTCAAGACCCTGTCATCCACATGGCTCAGAATAAAAGGGAGAAAGAAAGAAAGAAAGAAAAATAAATAAATGAAGTAAAATAAAGTTATTTTAAAAATTATTAAAAATTAAAAAAAATTTAAAAAGTAATAAAAAAAAGAAAGGAAGAAAGAAGAGAGCAACCAAACAAAACAACGAATCCACCAATGATAACAAGTGCTAAAAACTATACTAAAAAAAAAACACACAACAACAACGGACAGACAGAACCCTAGGACAAATGGTAAAAGCAAAGCTATACAGACAAAATCACACACAGAAGCATACACATACACACTCACAAAAAGGGAAAAAGGAAAGAAAAAATATATCGTTGCTCCCAAAGTCCACCGCCTCAATTTGGGATGATTCGTTGTCTATTCAGGTATTCCACAGATGCAGGTACATCAAGTTGATTGTGGAGGTTTAATCCACTGCTCCTGAGGCTGCTGGGAGAGATTTCCATTTCTCTTCTTTGTTTGCACAGCTCCCGGGGTTCAGCTTTGGATTTGGCCCTACCTCTGCGTGTGGGTCACCTGAGGGCGTCTGTTCCCGCCCAGACAGGACGGGGTTAAAAGAGCAGCTGCTTCGGGGGCTCTGGCTCACTCAGGCCGCGGGGAGGGAGGGGTACGGAGGAGGCGGGGCGAGCCTGCGGCGGCAGAGGCGTCGTGACGTTGCAGCAGCCCGAGGCGAGCCGTGCGTTCTCCCGGGGAAGTTGTCCCTGGATCACGGGACCCTGGCAGTGGCGAGCTGCACCGGCTCCCGGGAGGGGCGGTGTGGAGAGTGACCTGTGCTCGCTCACAGGCTTCTTGGTGGCGGCAGCAGCAGCCTTAGCGTCTCCTGCCAGTCTCTGGGGTCCCTGCTGATAGCCACGGCTCGCGCCCTTCTCTGGAGCTCGTTTAGGCGGTGCTCTGCATTCCCTCTCCTCGCGCACCCGGAAACAATGGTCTCTTGCCTCTCAGGTAGGTCCAGACTTTTTCCTGGACTCCCTCCCGGCTAGCCATGGCGCACTAGCCCCTTCAGGCTGTGTTCACGCCGCCAACGCCAGTCCTCTCCCTGGGATCCGACCGAAGCCCAAGCCTCAGCTCCCAGCTCCGCCTGCCCCGGCGGGTGAGCAGACAAGCCTCTCGGGCTGGTGAGTGCTGCTCGGCGCAGAGCCTCTGTGCAGGAATCTCTCCGCTTTGCCCTCCGCACCCCTGTGGCTGCGCTCTCCTCCGTGGCTATGAAGCTTCCCCCTTCCGCCACCCACAGTCTCTGCCCGTGAAGGGGCTCCTAGTGTGTGGACACCTTTCCTCCTTCACGGCTCCCTCCCACGGGTGCAGGTCCCGTCCCTATTCTTTTGTCTCTGTTGTTTCTTTTTTCTTTTGCCCTACCCAGGTACGTGGGGAGTTTCTTGCCTTTTGGGAAGTCTGAGGTCTGCCAGTGTTCAGTAAGTGTTCTGTAGGAGCTGTTCCACGTGTAGATGTATTTCTGATGTATTTGTGGGGAGGAAGGTGATCTCCACGTCTTACTCTTCCGCCATCTTGAAGCTCCTCAATCTGTACTCTATATAATATTTATCACCATCTAATATAATATATATTTTACTAATTGATTTTGATTATTGGTTATCTCTTCTAGCTAGGATACAAATTCCACAAGGACAGAGGTTACAGTTTGTTGCTGTTGCTTATTGCTGTATTCCAAATGCTTAGAACAAAGTTATGATAATAACTAATGGTTTTATAGCATTTACTATGTGCTTTGTAACTAGGATGACTATGTAATTTATATTCCAAACTAGGACTCTTTTTAGGCTGAAAGGAAGGCCCTTTTAATAATTATGAAAGGACAATAGGAATAATCAAGTGTCGTAGGCAAACTCTGTGTGTAACTGTTCTACACAAACTGTATTTGTGCTTTACAATTATTTCCTCATTTAATTTTCATTACAACACTTGAGATTGTTACTGTTGTTATACCCATCTTACAGATGAGATAGATACCATTGTTATCTCTATTTTACAAATGAGGAAACCATAACATAGAAAGATTAAATAATTTAATTAAGGCCACACAACAAGTGTATTGAAAAGTCAGGATTTGAACCCAGGTAGTCTGGCCTCAGTGGTCATGATCACTCTGGTATATTAACTTGAAAAATATTTGTGGCTTAAAGAATGAACTGTCGGGCTTCCCTGGTGGCTCAGTGGTTAAGAATCACCTGTCAATGCAGGGGACACGGGTTCGAGCCCTGGTCCAGGAAGATCCCACATGCTGCAGAGCAACTAAGCCCGTGAGCCAAAACTACTGAGCCTGCGCTCTAGAGCCCGTGAGCCACAAATACTGAGCCCACATGCCACAACTACTGAAGCCCACGCTCCTAGAGCCTGTGCTCCACAAAAAGAGAAGCCACTGCAACGAGAAGCCTGCGCACCGCAATGAAGAGTAGCCCCCATTCGCCACGACTAGAGAAAGCCCACACACAGCAACGAAGACCCAATGCAGCCAAAAATAAGTAAATAAATAAATTTATTAAAAAAAAAAAAGAATGAACTGTCCACACTCTCTCTGATATCTTCTGTAGTTTCAAGTACTCTCCATCAGGACACTCTAAAGAGAGATTATTCAGTTTTTTTTTTTCCATAAAGAATGGAATAACAATGATTCATGGGTAGTTCTGTACAAATGAGAGAAAAACCTGGGAGCATAGTGTGTGATGGTATACCCGTAATAGACTCATTAATTTATTCTAATGCAAGAACTATTTTCTGGCTATGGATAAATATAAAAAACAGATATAAATTGAAAACAATTTTATATTTCCTATAGAAAATGTTTAGTTAACTTTTTGGATAACATTTTAATGTCACTGACTAGACTTATTTTAACAGAATATGAAGTCTATTATGTGTGATACATTTCTAAGGACGTGTACAGTGATTATCTCTGGCATAGAACTGATGGGGAGAGAAACGGGGGTGAGATAGAAATGGGGGGGGTGGAATCTATTCTCATTTTTCCAGCTTTTGAGCCTAACATAGTCATTTTCTCAAGGTTATTATTAATGACTTTCTGGAGAAAATTTCCTTCAAAACTGTTTAATTTTGTTTATCAGCCTGACTATATTCAGATCTCTCCAGGATAAAAATATTAGTATCTACATTCACAGAATTTTTTTTTTTTGCTGCCCTATATGCAAAATTACATTTATCCAGGATCTTCAGAAAACATGTATCTGGCTCAGGAGAAAGGGTAGGACGACTGATGTTTTTAAATACCCTTTCTCATGGGGAGACCACAATTTTAATTTTCTAACATTTTTATTTGAATTATATTCACATTTTTTTTCTAGAGCTCTGAAAGAACATAGAAATACATAATGGGCAACAGTTTTAGTTTGTTGTCCTCACCTAAGGGATCTTAGCAGAGAAGTACAATGAAAAAAAGAAAAAAAGATGGAGTTTCACTATAGTTCCACTAAAAAGAAAAAATATGGTGAATTTTGGAAATTCTGTGAAGTTTGGACTCAGACCCTGAATTTAGGCTATGTAATCTAACTTGTTTTTCTCATTAAGACTCTTTCCTCACCTATAAAAATTATGATAAAAAGCCTATCAAGACCTTAGCAGAGCAGTCAAGGTTAATATCACCAAGTAATATATACCTACATCAAGTACTCCTTGATATGGTGCACTGAGAAGTGCACATCAGCTTTGGCATCCTTCCCAATAGAACATCGTCCTGATCTCATAATGAGAAATCATCAGAGAAGCCCACACTGAGGCACAGTCTACAAAATAACTGACAAGCACACTTCAAAAGTGTCAAGTCATAAAGACAAGGAAGAACTGAGGAATTGTTATAGGTTGGAAGAAACTAAGGAGATAGGACAAAACTACAACCAATGTGCAATCTCAGCTTGGATCCTGAAGCAGAAAAACGATGGAAAATCTGGTGAAATTGGAATAAGTGCTGTATTCATTTAATAGTATTGTACTAACACTATTAAGTACCATGTTATATACCATAATTTCTTTTGATGAATATTTTATGGTTATGTAAGATATTAACATTAGGAGAAGCTGGGTCAAGGGTATATGAGAACTCTACTATTTTCACAATTTTTTTTTATAAGTCTAAAGTTATCTTTTAAAAAAGCCTATTAAAAACACACACACAAAAGAATATGTATATGTATAACTGAATCACTTTGCTGTACAGCAGAAACTAACACAACATTGTAAATCAACTATACTTCAATAAAATTAGATTAGATGGCTAAACAGGGACTTAGGAAAGTAAGATTTTGTAAATAGTGTTAAAAGAGTTTAAGCTTTTTCTTAGAAAAATGAGGAATCAAAGTATGGAAGTGGAAAAACAAAGTTTGCCACAGAAAGCCTGTGGCCACAGTGTGGAGAATGGGAGGGAGTTGATATTAGGCAACTAATATTGTGAAATATAATAATATAATATAATATTAGGCAACACCTGAGTGAGATATGATCATGTAATAGGAGTGAGAGTGATGATGGAGAAAATTGGACAGATATTAGACCTGAGGAGAATTTACCTACACATGGCAAGTTCATAACATGATAGTTATTTAATTTCTATGGAGAAGATATGATTTAGGTATTTCCAAAACAGGCAATGAAGATCATTTAGTTTGTGTCTTGTATTGTTATGTCACAAATTATAGACATTGATGCTGAAATCCGGCTTCTGTGCACTGACACCGAATTGAATTTTGGGAAAGAGTTTTGGGTGAAGTAGAAAGGAATAGCTTTATTGCCGTGCCAGGCAAAGGGGGCCACAGTGGGCTAATGCACCTCAGGGTGTCCCACCCTGGAGGGGGTAGTGAGGAGTTTTATAGTAATGGTTCAAGGAGCAGGGCCTGATCAACTCATGGACAGTCTTCTGATTGGTTGATGGTGAGGTAATTGGGAATCAGTGTCACCAACCTTCTGGTTCCAACTGGTCTGGGGTCTATGTGCTTGTGGGCAGAATACAGTTAACTTCTTCCACCCGGTAGGGGTTTCGGTATCTGCAAAACAGCTCAAAGGACATGGCTCAGAATGTTATCTATAGTACTTAAGGTAGAATTAAAGGTCCTTGACTCCGTTGAATGGCTAAAGTATTACTATTTTTGGCTTGTTTGACTGATTTCCTTTCTTCCTGCATTTTCTCACTTCTCTGATTAAATTTATTCCTTGACTAAAGTTTTGCTACAAAGAAAACACAGGCAGAGGACATGGGCGGGGGATCTATTCTGGGAAGGCCTCATAGGGTCCTGCTCGGTTACAACATCTGGGATCATTTAAAGCGTAATCCATAGCTAGCATGAGAGGAGGAGTTTAAGAGGAGGGGCACACCAATCACCAGAAGTTAATCCGCCAATTCACTTTGTTGACTCTGGGTAGAGTTCAAAACAACCCCATATGTTAAAAGGGATTCTCAGGCTGCCATTCAAGTGCTACTTGTCAATGCCTGACTCTATAAATACATATATCCATACAATATCTTCTAATCTCATGTTCTAAGTTGCTGTTTGTTTTGTGATGAGCCACCTTTGTTCATAAGGAACCACTTCTGTTGCCCATTGAAGATCGATATGATATTTCCCTGGCCCCCAAATGTATTCATACCCCACTAATAGCAGCTGTGACTGTATTTCAAGTCTTTCACCAATGTAGAATCTTCAATCATTCTATAAAGAATTTGCTTCTCAAATTGTAATCATTTCTACATATATTAGTTCAACTTGCTGAAACTAAGATGATAATAATGAAAAAAAGTGCCAAGGGAAATAGATATAGTTCAAGTACAGAAACATACATGCTACTTTTGTTTTTTTATTTCCCTATTCTCAGTGCATATCTGAAACTCAATCATTTCCTTTGAAGCTCTAAGAACATACTATTTCCAATTTTTCTAATTCATTTATCTTCTCTACTTATACAAAGTATCTGGAATTAACCTTCTTTGAAACATCTGCATTGAGGTTCACTTAAGTTAAGTATTAAGGAAACTTTAGAAGATATTATTTTAAGAACGATGTAAGTGGTAGCAGCTACTATACTAATACGCTAAAGAAGCTATAATGTTTGATTATCTGTAATTTTCCACTGTGCCCCTCCCTCTATAATTCTCATTATGTAAATTCTCTCAATGTTAATCTTAAATTACCAATCAATTAAATGGAAAAGAATAGACCTTAAAATTTCATTATGCTGGGATGACAAAACTGGTAGGGTGAAACGCCCTCAGATTCCTTAGAAATATTTTGAAAGCTATTTCAATTTTTTCTTTAGGAAATAAAGTGATTACCCATATGAGAAGAAAACAGGCTTATCATATTCCAAGTTTTATCTTTCTAAGGTGTAAATTATCTATGTTCCCATATTCTGGGAACATGAAATAAGGATAAAAAATGTATTGCTTCAATTTAAGACCACTCTAGGCCTCTTTGGCATGCATTCCATATTTCATAAGCAGTGATGATCATCAGGGCTAGGGTCAGGATTTGATAGAGACTCTGTATTTCTTAGACAGAGTTACATATGCATTAATGGTGTATAGGAAGAGCATAATACAGAAAGTCATAACCACTGAGACTGTAGCCAGAAGTATGATGGACATTATCTTTTCCTGTGTCCCCATCACCATGCATGTATAAGGTCCATGTCACATGTGGGTACTGCACCAAATGGAACTTTTAATCAGTGGTAGGTGATAGTGAATAAGAATGACCAAGAATATCACCTGTACAGAAAACTGTACAAAAAAGTAGACAAAGGTACATTGCTAGCAGGGGCTTTTCCCTAGATAAGTAAAAAATTTCGTCTTCTTTTATATTAACATGGTCAGCTTTGTCGTCAGTGCTGCTGGAGCTCTCTTTTAAAGACTGCTTCTTAAGCACCTTGGTTTCCTTATGCACAGTCTGTGAAACAAAAAACTCCATCCCAAAAGAGATGGAGGAAAAGGCAAAGCCAACCAAATACCAAACTCCTAGGACAGGTCTAGTGAAATGATTCTCATAACACTCTGCTACACAGGTTTTAGAGATATTCCCGTGGCACTGGAAGTCTTTGACCAGATCAAGCCAGGTTATTTGCACTACACACACACAACTGACATATAAACAAAGGTAACACACCACAGTGGTGGCCCTATGTAGAAGTTTGTGGGATCTTTGTTCATCTCCAGTATGGTAGGTGTCATAGCATCAAATACACCATTGTCAGCCATCTTGGAATCTAGGAAGACAAAAGCAAAGTGGCATCAGGAGGAAAGAATGAACTGTATTTTATCCCATTTATATAGTCTCTGCTGTTCTCTTAATAGGTGTTTGCTGTGAGGATACTCAGTGGTCTTGATGAGAGTAGAGTGCCAAAGAAAGTTTAGGTGAGTGTCCAAAAGCAATACACCCATTTAATAATATTTGTTATTCTTTCATTTACTAACCCCTTCTTCTAATTTTTCCCTATCAGTCTCTCCTCCTCACCCCATTTCACTCTCCAACCTCTTCCTACAGTTTATTTATCAACCCTTCTGCAAAGCTATCTATCCCATTTGCTCACATCACAAACTCTCAGTGTCATTTACTTCTTTTTATAATCTATATAGGAACCTGTGTCCGTCAACCCGCTCCAGCCAACAGTACAGTTCCAACTGTCATAATACTCCCATGGAAATCTGGATATAAGTGCTTAAAGGTAAGTCTTCATCACTTCTCTCTGAGATGTATCTATCTGAGATGAGTTAACTGAACTGACCCGTGTCATTTTAGGCCCTTCCTGAAGCCAACTTTTCTAAAGCCCATCACCCATTTCAAAATCTGTTACTGATTAATCAGTCAAGATGGATGGATCAATACATAATTGTCTCCTACTGGGAGACCAGCTGAAATTTCTTATTTCCATCACATTCTATTGTTAATTTGAAATTTTCATTGACTCACAGATATTTTGAGCATCAATACGGTTTTGAGTACAGAAAAATGAATGAGGCAGTTCTTGCTTTTAATTACAGATCTGATGGTGTGAAGTACTTTTTTTCCCCAATAAATTTATTGTGACCTCTGTGGTTTCTGTAATTCACTTTCCTTCCTATGAATTACAAAGACATTGTTGGAACAATTTATTATTACGATACTCTGATGGTCAACAGTTGTTCAAGCCTTACCTACCAAGACGCCTGAGACTTTTGGGTGCCTGCATCACAGTTCAACTTCTTCCTTTATTCCATCCTGTTCTCCCACACCCCTGACCCTCTGCTTCCTTTCAAAGGTATTAATTCCTAATAAATATTTTGCACCTCAACTCTGTCTCAATATCTGCTTCTGGAAAAGCCTACCAGCAACACTCTTCTTCAGATCTTTGGAAGCCTGAGAGACAAGCCATATGAAGAGAAGGGCTCTCCCTTTACCCCTGGGGTCACAGTTACTGGAAAACCAAGCCTCTAGAATACATTATACTTAATCTTTGCCTTGGAACTCTCTGAAAATAAACTCTCATTTGACACAGAGAAGTGACAGACTTGCATCTACTTTCTCTATGAAGATTCCTGCAGGGCCTGAAGCCTTACTTGTTCTGCCAAGGACCTGCTGGACTGGTGACTTTAGCTGCTGCTCAACCTAGGAGAGGAGAATGCACTGAAATTAAAATTGGAGAGGAGAAAGGATGCTTTCAGACTGAAATAGTCCCAGCCTCCCCTCCTAAATGTTTAGGCTACTTAAAATTATTTCTCTAGTTTCATGAGCAGATTTTTTTTAAGACACTGAACTTTGTTTTGAAGTGTAAATGCATACAAAAAAGTATACACAGTACACAGTCACATTGTTCAGTTCCATAAATTTCATAGGATGAACACACTCAACTAATTGTCATTCAGATCAAGAAAAGAATATTACCAACATCCCAAAAGCCCCATTTGTACATGCATTCAGTTACCATTCTTTATCATGTAAACAATATCTGGACATCTAACAATATAGTTTGCTTGCTTTGGAAATGTATATAAATAAATCATAAAGTGTATAATCTTTTGTGTTTGGATTTTTTGTCTTATATATTGTTTGTGATGTACATCCATAATATTGTTTAACGTAGTGTGGTTCTTCCATTCTCTTTGCTGTATAGTGTTCCATTGGGTGAATATACCACCCAAATTAAATTTATCCATTTACTGTTGGTGACTTTCAGTTTGGGACTATTATGAACGGTGCCATCATAAGTACTTTGTACATGTCTTTTGGTATATTAATTACACTCCACCAAGCATGAAAGACCTCTTTGCTCCACATCCTTACCAACAGTTGCCATTGTCAGGTGTTTTTTGTTTTAGCTATTCTGGTAGGTATGTTGTTGTATTATGGAGTTAATTTTCATTTCCTTGATGACAAATGAAGGTGAGCGATTTTCAAATGTTCATTGGTCATTTGAAAATTGTCCTTTGTGAAGTGCTTGTTCAAGTCCTTTGCCCTTTTTTTTCCTAAGTTTTTTTATCTTTTTCTTATTGAATTGCAGGAGTCCTTTATGTATCCCAGATGTGAGTCCTCCATAGACACGTGAATTGCAAATATCTTTTCCCACTCTGAGGGATGTCTTTCCACTCTCTTAATAGAGTCTTTTAACAAACAGAAATTCTTAATCTTAATATTGTTGAGATTTGTGTTTATTTCTTTTCAAGTTAGTGGTTTTTGTGTCTTATTTAGGAGAACAACTTACTCCAAAATCATGAAGATATTGTAATAAAGTAATAAAGTTTTCTTCTGAAAATTTTATTACTTTTCCTTTTTAAAAATTTTGTATTGTTATAATACAGTAAAATTTCCTTTTTAGTGTATAGTTCTACAAGTGTTGATAAGGGCATACAGTTGTGTAACCATCACCAAAATCAATATATAGAGCTCTTTCATCACAGCAAAAATTTCCCTGTGCCCCTTTGCAATCAACTCCTCCTCTGCTGTGTTCTCTCACTTGTCTCTATAGTTTTGTCTTTTCAGAAAATGTCAGTGGATTCATACCGTAGGTAACTAATTAAGTCTCACTCTTTCTCTTGGCATAATACATTTGAGATTCATCCATATCTTAGCATATGTAAGCAGTTGTTCCTTTTTATTGCTACATAGTATTTCATCGCATGGATGTACCACGACTTTTTTGTCCATTAGCCGGTTGAGGGATACTTGGGTTACTTCCAGTTTGGGGTAGTTACATATAAAGCCACTACAAACAACCATGTACAGCTTTTTGTGCAAACATAGGTTTTAATCTCATTCAAGTAAATATCTAGGAGTGGGATCTCTAGGTCATGGGGAATTTTTATGTTTAAGTTTGTAAACATTGTTTATAAACAATGTTTTCCAAATTGTTTTCCAAATGGTGGTACTATTTTGCATTTAAACAATGTATGAGATTTCTAGTTTTTCTTCATCCTTCCCAGCATTGTCAAGTCTTTTTATTTTAGCTGCTCTCATCAGCGTATATTGGTACCTAGCTGTGGTTTGCATTTCTCTGACTAATAATGTTGAACATGTTTTCAGGTGCTTATTTTCCATTTGTAAATCTTCTTTGGGGAATTTTCTGTTAAAATCTTTTTGCCCCTTTTTAATTGCTTTTTTAAAATCGAGCTATGAGAGTTCTTTATGTTCTGGATACAAGTTTATTATTGGGTATATGATGTGCAATTATTTTCTTCCAACCTGTGGCTTATCTTTTCTATCTTTTAACAATGTCTTTTGAATAACTAAAAGTTTTATTTCTATAAGGTCCAACTTATCAATTTGTATTATTATTATTATTATTATTATTATTATTTTTAAGAAATTTAAGTCTCTTTTACCATTTTTTTTAAACATTTTTTTAAAATTTATTTATTTATTTATTTATTTTTGGCTGTGTTGGGTCTCCGTTTTTGTGCGAGGGCTTTCTCCAGTTGTGGCAAGCGGGGGCCACTCTTCATCGCGGTGCACGGGCCTCTCACCATCACAGCCTCTCTTGTTGCGGAGCACAGGCTCCAGATGCGCAGGCTCAGTAGTTGTGGCCCACGGGCCCAGTTGCTCCGCGGCATGTGGGATCTTCCCAGACCAGGGCTCGAACCTGTGTCCCCTGCATTAGCAGGCAGACTCTCAACCAATGCACCACCAGGGAAGCCCTGTAGTATTATTAATTGTGCTTTTGATGTCATGTCTAAGAAATCTGTATACTCAAGGTTACAACAATATTTTTTCCTAAATTTTCTTCTTGCTAATGTTGGTGATGAGAAATCTGATATCAACATGATTCTATTTCCTTTGAGTATAATCTGTTTTCTTGCTCTGAAGGCTAAATAAGAATTCATGTTTTAGCTAAATTCTGGAAATTTCCCATCTGTTGTTCTCATTATAACTGTTATTGCTTGTCCTTTATTTTCTCATTTAATATTTCTATGACTCCTATTAGATGGATGTTGAAATTTCTTCATATGTATCCTTCATATCTCTCACCTTTATTTTTATATGCTCAATCTTTTTTTCTTAATCTCTCCATGTAATGTATTTTGGGAGAATTACTTATTTATGTCTCCCAGGTCAAGAATTTTTTCTTCCAAGGTGTCCATTCTGCACTTCAGTTATTATTTTGAGTTTTTTTCCTGTTCTGACTAGGAAAAATTTCATTTTTATGACCTATGGGGTTTTTAATTAATTTAATATTCCCTAATGTCTCTTTGAATATGTTACTTATTTTCTGTATCTTGTCTGTTTTCTTAAAATATTTCCTTGTTGTGTTTATCATCTCTTTCTCAAAATGCTTATTTTCTTCAGATGTTTGGTGCTTCTTGACTCTACAAGAATTTTTCAAGATGAAATCTTTTTTCTGACTCCCTAGATTTTCTGGTTGTGAATCTGACTTTAGTGTAGGAATGGAATTACCCTGCCAATTACCCTAGGATTTCTTTCTGCACTAAATTTGAAACATTTTTGTTTATTTATAAAAATGTTAAATTTTATTTATTTATTTATTTTTGGCTGCGTTGGGTCTTTGTTGCTGCATGTGGGCTTTTTCCTAGTTGTGGCGAGCAGGGGTTACTCTTCATTGCAGTGCGCAGGCTTCTCATCATGGTGGCTTCTCTTATTGCGGAGCATGGGCTGTAGGCATGCGGGCTGCAGTAGTTGTGACACACAGTCTCAGTAGTTGTGGTTCGTGGGCTCTAGAGCGCAGGCTCAGTAGTTGTGGCACACGGGCTTAGTTGCTCTGCGGCATGTGGGATCTTCCAGGACCAGGGCTCGAATCTGTGTCCCCTGCATTGGCAGGCGGATTCTTAGCCACTGCGCCACCAGGGAATCCCTGAAGCACTTTTAGAACTACCATTTTTGTGTTTCAGTAGTATTATATATGTGGCTTTTTTTTTTTTTTTGGCTGTGTTGCATTTTTGTTGCTGCGTGTGGGTTTTCTCTAGTTGCAGTGAGCAGGGGCTATTCTTCATTGCAGAGTGCAGGCTTCTCATTGCGGTGGCTTCTCTTGTTGCGGAGCATGGGTTCTAGGCACACGGGCTTCAACAGTTGCAGCATGCAGGCTCAGTAGTTGTGGCTCACGGGCTCTAGAGGGCAGGCTCAGTAGTTGTGGTGCATGGGCTTAGTTGCTCCACGGCATGTGGGATCTTCCTAGACCAGGGATAAAACCCATGTCCCCTGCATTGGCAGGCAGATTCTTAACCACTGCACAACCAGGGTAGTTCCTATATATGGTTTTAAATATACATTTAGGGGGTTGATTTTTTTATTCAGTATCATTCTATATGTTGTCTCTGTCCAAGAATTGTATACAGATCTGGGTCTATTGAGTTTCCACCTGCTGAATTTAAGCATGGTTATAGATTTCCTTTAAATACTTTCCTTTTCATTCTGAAGGTCTTGATGTAGAAGGGAAGATTCTTTAGTGTGTATTTAGTTTATCATCTTAAAATGGAAACCAGAAATATTTATCTGCCACAATGACATTATACAGAAGTTTCCAAATGAAAAACAAAGAGACAATCCCTGTACTTTGGCAGGATAATTTTATATCCCAATTTCCCTATTACTGATCACTGCCTAATTCTGGGAATTTGTATCGCTAAGCCAATGTTTCTTTGTACTCTCATCTCAAACCCTTTTCTTTTTCCTTCGTGTACTTTAAATTTGTCTCTGGAATCTTTATTTCTTTAAGATGATTGTAAATTTCAAACACCCAGACTGTTAAACTCACAAATGTTTGGTGAAGTTCTTCAATAAACTAATAAGCAGAAATGAAAACCCTAACTATATATATCTTTTTTCATTTTCAAATTTATAGGCAATTTTTTTTTAAAGATTGATTGATTGATTGATTACTATGTTGGGTCTTCGTTTCTGTGCGAGGGCTTTCTCTAGTTGCGGCAAGCGGGGGCCACTCTTCATCGTGGTGCGCGGGCCCCTCACTATCACGGCCTCTCTTGTTGCGGAGCACAGGCTCCAGACGCGCAGGCTCAGTAGTTGTGGCTCACGGGCCTAGTTGCTCCGCGGCATGTGGGATTTTCCCAGACCAGGGCGCGAACCCGTGTCCCCTGCATTAGCAGGCAGACTCTCAACCACTGCGCCACCAGGGAAGCCCCTATAGTCAATTATTAAGCTTAGTATTAAGTAACGAACTTAAAAGACTTATTTCTACAATAGGCTGGCTGCAGAAATCAACAAAGCTCAGTTAGAGAAAAAATGAAAACGTCAGAATTTATATGTATAAGATTAAGTTATTCCAAGTAAATAGGACAGAAAATAGAGTCTAATTTGCTTGGGATAACTTAATTTTATACATCCTCATCTCTTCAGATTCTGGTCTTCACAATTCATGGTTGTACATTCTATAATGGGGTTTACTCAAAATAGGCATGTTTGCACAAAGAGGGTTTTTTGTAAAAGGAAAGGTACAAGCATACCCAAGAAGAGTTGATTCTTCTATTTTTATCAACTGTGTTCAAAAAACTATTGGTTATGTTTCTTAAGCTTTTCACAAACTATCTTAGAGAATGAAAGCTTAACACCTAATTTCAGAGATTTTATATTGTCCCCCAATGACACCTATTGATGAATACTTCATGAATCTCCATTTTTTCATTATAATCTTGCTTAATAAATGTTGCAGTAAGTATTCTTATGAATATATGCTTACTTATTTGTGTATCTCTCTAAGGTAGATTTGGAAGCAGAATTTCTGGGCAAGGGTATTCATAGTTAAATTTTGATAGGTACTGCCAATTTATACTTCAAAAGATGACATCAGTTCACACTCAAACCAATAATTTTTAAGTCTTTGAATTCTGAAGTGTACTTTATACTTATAGCATATCTTAGTATGGACTAGCCATATTCCAAGGGCTTATAGCTATAGGTGGTTGGTGACTACTATATTGGACAGTGCAGTTATAAAGGAAGTATGATGAAGGAAAGAAAAATAACAGTTTTAAGAGCAAGAGTTATAATGATTAAAACTTGTGCTTTTTGCAACAACAGAATACATTTTCTTCTCAAGTGCTCATGGAACATTGTCCAGGATAGATCATATCTTGGGTCACAAATCAAGCCTTGGTAAATTTAAGAAAATTGAAATCATATCAAGTATCTTTTCCGACCACAATGCTATGAGACTAGATATCAATTACAGGAAAAAATCTGTAAGAAATACAAACACATGGAGGCTAAACAACACACTACTTAATAACCAAGAGATCACTGAATAAAGCAAAGAGGAAATCAAAAAATACCTAGAAACAAATGACAATGAAAACACGACAACCCAAAACCTATGGGATGCAGCAAAAGCAGTTCTAAGAGGAAAGTTTATAGCAATACAATCCTACCTCAAGAAACAATAAACATCTCAAATAAACAACCTAGCCTTACACCTAAAGCAATTAGAGAAAGAAGAACAAAAAAATCCCAAAGTTAGCAGAAGGAAAGAAATCATAAAGATCAGAGCAGAAATAAATGAAAAAGAAATGAAGGAAACGTTAGCAAAGATCAATAAAACTAAAAGCTGGTTCTTTGAGAAGATAAGCAAAATTGATAAATCATTAGCCAGACTCAACAAGAAAAAAAAGGGAGAAGACTCAAATCAATAGAATTAGAAATGAAAAAGGAGAAGTAACAACTGACACTGCAGAAATACAAAGGATCATGAGAGATTACTACAAGCAACTATATGCCAATAAAATGGACAACCTGGAAAAAATGGACAAATTCTTAGAAAGGTAAAACCTTCCGAGACTGAACCAGGAAGAAATAGAAAATATGAACAGACCAATCACAAGCACTGAAATTGAAACTGTGATTAAAAATCTTCCAACAAACAAAAGCCCAGGACCAGAGGCTTCACAGGCGAATTCTATCAAACATTTAGAGAAGAGCTAACACCTATCCTTCTCAAACTCTTCCAAAATATAGCAGAGGGAGGAACACTCCCAAACTCATTCTACAAGGCCACCATCACCCTGATACCAGAACCAGACAAAGATGTCACAAAAAAAGAAAACACCAGACCAATATCACTGATGAACATAGTTGCAAAAATCCTCAACAAAATACCAGCAAACAGAATCCAACAGCACATAAAAGGATCATACACCATGATCAAGTGTGGTTTACCCCAGCAATGCAAGGATTCTTCAATATACACAAACAAATCAATGTGATACACCATATTAACAAATTGAAGGAGAAAAACCTTATGATCATCTCAGTAGATGCAGAGAAAGCTTTTGACAAAATTCAACACAGCAGAAACTAAAGCAGAAACTAACACACCACTGTAAAGCAATTATACTTCAATAAAAATGTTAAAAAAAACACACAAAAAAACCTTGTGCCTTTTGCATATTAAATTACCTAGAATGCAATAAACATATATGTTTAAGTTTGGAATGCCAAACTTGTATACATATGTATCTAGCCCACTATGGTGACTGTTAACTTTCCAAAGTAGAATTTAAATTAAATTGAAAATTTGCCTCAGGAAAATTAACTATAACATAAATACAAAAGCTGATTAAAAGAGCAATAGCTCTTTTAAAGCAGGAAACAACATTTTAGAGAAAATATATTTTAATACAATAATTAGTTTATAAGCATCCATCAATTAAGAAAAGATTGTATTAGTTATCTATTGTACTGTAACAAATCATTGCTAAACTTAGCTACTTAAAACAGCAAACATTATTATCTCACATTTCCTATGGGTCAGACATAGAAGTATTACTCAGAGTGGTCCTCTGGCTCAGGATATCTCAAAAACCTGCAATGAAGGTGTAACTATGGCTGTCACTTCATCTGAAGGCTTGACTGGATAAAGAACCACTTCCAGGCTCACTCACATGGCTGCTTGTGGGATTCAGTACTTGTGGATTATTGGAATGAGGGCTTTAGTTCCTTTAGGGCTAATGGCCAGATGCCCCTCCCAGTTCTATGCCGTGTGAATCTTCATATAGGGCTCTCTAAAACATGGCAGCTCATTCCCATTAGAGTAAGTGAGTATGAGAGCAAGAGATTATGAGCAAAATGAAAGTCAGAGCCTTTTTGTAATTAATCTTGGAAGTGACATTCCATCACTTTTGCTATATGCAACACGTTAGAAGTAAGTCACTAGGTCCAAGCCACACTTGGGGGAAGGAATTTAAAAAGTGCATCACTGAATAGTCTGAGGGAATTGAATGAATTATGCTGATTGATAAAAAAAATTATTTTAGCAGCAAGAATTTATGGTGAATGGTTAAAAGATCATACGGTTCTCAGGGCAGAGATAGATGTGTATCCAATGAGGTGTTTCTTTATTTATAAAACCAGGGGGTGAAATAGAATAGACACCAGAAGCTGTGATGGGAAATCTCAATTCTTTGAACAGTTTTCAGATGTAAACCTATCAATATAACTAGAGCCAATTTATTAAAGAGAGACTGGGTACTTTGATGAAGGACCATGAGTGTGACCACAAGTATATGTAATATACTCTTTCAATTCTTTTTCAAATGAACTATATTTAGCTGCAGGCAGAACTCTTGCATTGGTTGACTGATCTGTGGAATAAGAGCAGTTATGGAAGAAAAAGTCAAGTGAAAATCAATGAATCTGCATCTGAATCTCCACATCCATCACCCAGAAATAGTTAACCAGAAGCAATCCCATATTTGCAGGCCGGGGGGTAATTGCAGATATTAGTAGAACCATCGAAAGCTTAAAAAATAAACAGTGATGGTCCTTTCTGTATCCCCATCTTTCCTTCCTCTTGTTTTTTTTTAAAAAGTCTTATTGAAATGTAATTAATATAACATAAAATTCACTCACTTAAAATATACGATTCAATGGTTTTTAGTATACTCATAGAGTTGTCCAAGCATACCACACATTATCTCAGAACATTTCAGTTGCTCCCAAAAGAAACACCATACCCATTAGCAGTCCTTCTGTCTCCCCTCTCCATACACCCCCCCACCTCCAGTCCTATAAAACCAATAATCTATTTACTGTATCTGTGGATGTGCTGATTTTGGACATTTCCTATAAATGTAATCACACAATATGTCATCTTTTGTGACTGACTTCTTTCCTTAGCATATTTTCAAGGTTTATCAATGTTGTGCTTCATTCAGTACTTCATCTATTATTATTATTGCCAAATCATATTCTATTGTATGTATATACCACATTTTGTACATCCAGTTGGTAGACATTCTGGGCTATCATAAAAAATGTTGCTATGATTGTTTGTGTACAAGTTTTTGTGTGGACATATGTTTTCATATCTCAGGTAAAAAAATAGGAGTTATAACAGAATTGCTAAGTCATATGTAAAGGTAAAAGAGAATAGAACATTAAAAATAAATAACTACTTTAATTTGTAACAAACTGACAACATGAAAAAGGTTAATTTGTGACAAGAAAAAAACATAAAAGGAGAAGAATAAAAGGATAGAACCTGTATAGGCAAATGAAGATAAGATGCTATCAGCAGAAAAAGGGCTATTTTATCTATAAGACATTTAAACAAACCACATGATAACTATAAAAAAACCTAGAGCAGAAGCACAAAACATAAAAAAAAAAGGAAGTGGAGAAACACATCATAGAAAACCACCAAACTAAAATGGCAAACGGAAACACAAGGAAAAAGTAACAATGGAGATATAGAACAACCAGAAAACAAAAGATAAAATGGCAGTACAAAGTCTTCATTTGTCAACAATCAGTCTAAATGTAAATGGATTGAATTCATCAGTTGAAAGACACACAGTGGTGAGGTAGATTAAAAAAGAAGATAAAACTATACGCTAGAGATTAACCAAGATGGCGGTGTAGAAGGACATACTCTCACTCCCTCTTGCGAGAGCACCAGAATCACAACTGGCTGCTGGACAGTCATCGACAGGAAGACACTGGACTTCACCAAGGAGGATACCCCACATCCAAGGACAAAGGAGTAGCCACAGTGAGACGGTAGGAGGGGCGCAATCAGAGTAAAATCAAATCCCATAACTGCTGGGTGGGTGACTCACAGACTGGCGAACACTTATACCACAGAAGTCCACCCACTGGAGTGAAGGTTCTGAGCCCCACGTCAGGCTTCCCAACCTGGGGTTCCGGCAACGGGAGGAGGAATTCATAGAGAATCAGACTTTGAAGCCTAGTGGGAATTGATTGCAGGACTTCGACAGGAGTAGGGGAAACAGAGACCCCACTCTTGGAGGGCGCACATGGAATAGTGTGTGCATCGGGACCCAGGGGAAGGAGCAGTGACCCTGGGGGAGACTGAACCAGACCTACCTGCTAGTGTTGGAGGGTCTCCTGCAGAGGCGGGGGCTGGCTCTGTTTCACCGTTGGGACAAGGACACTGGCAGCAGAGGTTCTGGGAAGTACTCCTTGGCGTGAGCCCTCCCAGAGTCTGCCATTAGCCCCACCAAAGAGCCCAGGTAGGCTCCAGTGTTGGGTTGCCTCAGGCACAACAATCAACAGGGAGGGAACCCAGCCCCAACCATCAACAGTCAAGTGGATTAAAGTTTTACGGAGCTCTGACTGCCACAGCAACAGTCAGCTCTACTCACCACCAGAGCCTCCCATCGAGCCTCTTAGATAGCCTCAACCACCAGAGGGCAGACAGCAGAAGCAAGAAAAACTACAATCCTGCAGCCTGTGGAACAAAAACCACATTTACAGAAAGATAGACAAGATGAAAAGTCAGAGGGCTATATACCAGATGAAGGAACAAGAAAAAACCCCAGAAAAACAACTAAATGAAGTGGAGATAGGCAACCTTTCAGAAAAAGAATTCAGAGTAATGATAGTGAAGATGATCCAGGACCTCGGAATAAGAATGGAAGCAAAGATTGAGAAGATGCAAGGAATGATTAACAAAGACCTAGAAGAATTAAAGAACAACAGAGATGACCAATACAATAACTGAATGAAAACTACACTAGAAGGAATCAATAGCAGAATAACTGAGGCAGAAGAACGGATAAGTGACCTGGAAGACAGAATGGTGGAATTCACGGCTGTGGAACAGACTAAAGAAAAAAGAATGAAAAGAAATGAAGACAGCCTAAGAGACCTCTGGGAAAACATTAAACGCAACAACATTCGCATTATAGGGGTCCCAGAAGGAGAAGAGAGAGAGAAAGCACCAGAGAAAATATTTGAAGAGATTATAGTCGAAAACTTCCCTAACATGGGAAAGAAAATAGCCACCCAAGTCCAGGAAGCGCAGAGAGTCCCATACAGGATAAACCCAAGGAGAAACACGCCAAGACACATAGTAATCAAAGTGGCAAAAATTAAAGACAAAGAAAAATTATTGAAAGCAGCAAGGGAAAAACAACAAATAACATACAAGGGAACTCCCATAAGGTTAACAGCTGATTTCTCAGCAGAAACTCTACAAGCCAGAAGGGAGTGGCATGATATACTTAAAGTGATGAAAGGGAAGAACCTACAACCAAGATTACTCTACCCAGCAAGGATCTTATTCAGATTCGATGGAGAAATCAAAAGCTTTACAGACAAGCAAAAGCTAAGAGAATTCAGCACCACCAAACCAGCTCTACAACAAATGCTAAAGGAACTTCTCTAAGTGGGAAACACAAGAGAAGAAAAGGACCTACAAAAACAAACCCAAAACAATTAAGAAAATGGTAATAGGAACATACATATCGATAATTACCACAAACGTGAATGGATTAAATGCTCCAACCAAAAGACACAGGCTGGCTGAATGGATACAAAAACAAGACCCATATATATGCCATCTACAAGAGACCCAGTTTAGACCTAGGGACACGTACAGACTGAAAGTGAGGGGATGGAAAAAGATATTCCATGCAAATGGAAATCAAAAGAAAGCTGGAGTAGCTATACTCATATCAGATAAAATAGACTTTAAAATAAAGAATGTTACAAGAGACAATGAAGGACACTACATAATGATCAAGGGATCAATCCAAGAAGAAGATATAACAATTATAAATATATATGCACCCAACATAGGAGCACCTCAATACATAAGGCAACTGCAAACAGCTATAAAAGAGGAAATTGACAGTAACACAATAATAGTGGGGGACTTTAACATCTCACTTACACCAATGGACAGATCATCCAAAATGAAAATAAATAAGGAAACAGAAGCTTTAAATGACACAATAGACCAGATAGATTTAATTGATATTTATAGGACATTCCATCCAAAAACAGCAGTTTACACGTTCTTCTCAAGTGCACATGGAACATTCTCCAGTATAGATCACATCTTGGGTCACAAATCAAGCCTCAGTAAATTTAAGAAAATTGAAATCATATCAAGCATCTTTTCTGACCACAACGCTATGAGATTAGAAATGAATTACAGGGAAAAAAACGTAAAAAATACAAACAGGGCTTCCCTGGTGGCGCAGTGGTTGAGAGTCTGCCTGCCGATGCAGGGAACATGGGTTCGAGCCCTGGTCTGGGAGGATCCCACATGCCGCGGAGCAACTGGGCCCGTGAGCCACAATTGCTGAGCCTGCGCGTCTGGAGCCTGTGCTCCGCAGTGAGAGGCCGCGATAGTGAGAGGCCCATGCACCGTGATGAAGAGTGGCCCCCGCTTGCCACAACTAGAGGAAGCCCTCGCACAGAAGCGAAGACCCAACACAGCCATAAAATAAAAAATAAATTAATTAATTAATAAAAAAAAAACACAAACACATGGAGGCTAAACAATACGTTACTAAATAACCAAGAGATCACTGAAGAAATCAAAAAATACCTAGAGACAAATGACAATGAAAACACGATGACCCAAAACCTATGGGATGCAGCAAAAGCAGTTCTAAGAGGGAAGTTTGTAGCTATACAAGCCTACCTAAAGAAACAAGAAAAATCTCAAGTAAACAATCTAACCTTACACCTAAAGAAACTAGAGAAAGAAGAACAAACAAAACCCAAAGTTAGCAGAAGGAAAGAAATCATAAAGATCAGAGAAGAAATAAATGAAATAGAAACAAAGAAAACAATATCAAAGATCAATAAAACTAAAAGCTTGTTCTTTGAGAAGATAAACAAAATTGATAAGCCATTAGCCAGACTCATCAAGAAAAAGAGGGATAGGACTCAAATCAATAAAATCAGAAATGAAAAAGGAGAAGTTACAACAGACACCGCAGCAATACAAAGCATCCTAAGAGACTACTACAAGCAACTCTATGCCAATAAAATGGACAACCTGGAAGAAATGGACAAATTCTTAGAAAGGTATAACCTTCCAAGACTGAACCAGGAAGAAACAGAAAATATGAACAGACCAATCACAAGTAATGAAATTGAAACTGTGATTAAAAATCTTCCAACAAACAAAAGTCCAGGACCAGATGGCTTCACAGGTGAATTCTATCAAACATTTAGAGAAGAGCTAACACCTATCCTCCTCAAACTCTTCCAAAAAATTGCAGAGGGAGGAACACTCCCAAACTCATTCTATGAGGCCACCATCACCCTGATACCAAAACCAGACAAAGACGCTACAAAAAAAGAAAATTACAGACCAATATCACTGATGAATATAGATGCAAAAATCCTCAACAAAATACTAGCAAACAGAATCCAACAACACATTAAAAGGATCATACACCACGATCAAGTGAGATTTATCCCAGGGATGCAAGGATTCTTCAAAATATGCAAATCAATCAATGTGATACACCATATTAACAAACTGAAGAATAAAAACCATATGATCATCTCAATAGATGCAGAAAAAGCTTTTGACAAAATTCAACACCCATTTATGATAAAAACTCTCCAGAAAGTGGGCATAGAGGAAACCTACCTCAACATAATAAAGGCCATATATGACAAACCCACAGCAAACATCATTCTCAATGTTGAAAAACTGAAAGCATTTCCTCTAAGATCAGGAACGAGACAAGGATGTCCACTCTCACCACTATTATTCAACATAGTTCTGGAAGTCCTAGCCACGGCAATCAGAGAAGAAAAAGAAATAAAAGGAATACAAATTGGAAAAGAAGAAGTAAAACTGTCACTGTTTGCAGATGACATGATACTATACATAGAGAATCCTAAAACTGCCACCAGAAAACTGCTAGAGCTAATTAATGAATATGGTAAAGTTGCAGGATACAAAATTAATGCACAGAAATCTCTTGCATTCCTATACACTAATGATGAAAAATCTGAAAGAGAAATTATGGAAACACTCCCATTTACCATTGCAACAAAAAGAATAAAATACCTAGGAATAAACCTACCTAGGGAGACAAAAGACCTGTATGCAGAAAACTATAAGACACTGATGAAAGAAATTAAAGATGATACCAACAGATGGAGAGATATACCATGTTCTTGGATTGGAAGAATCAACATTGTGAAAATGACGATACTACCCAAAGCAATCTACAGATTCAGTGCAATCCCTATCAAACTACCACTGGCATTTTTCACAGAACGAGAACAAAAAATTTCACAATTTGTATGGAAACACAAAAGACCCTGAATAGCCAAAGCAAGCTTGAGAACGAAAAATGGAGCTGGAGGTATCAGGCTCCCTGACTTCACACTGTACTACAAAGCTATAGTAATCAAGACAATATGGTACTGGCACAAAAACAGAAACATAGATCAATGGAACAAGATAGAAAGCCCAGAGATAAACCCACGCACCTATGGTCAATTAATCTATGACAAAGGAGGCAAGAATATACAGTGGAGAAAGACAGCCTCTTCAATAAGTGGTGCTGGGAAAACTGGACAGCTACATGTAAAAGAATGAAATTAGGGGCTTCCCTGGTGGCGCAGTGGTTGAGAATCTGCCTGCCAATGCAGGGGACACGGGTTCGAGCCCTGGTCTCGGAAGATCCCACATGCCATGGAGCGGCTGGGCCCATGAGCCACAATTACTGAGCCTGCGCGTCTGGAGCCTGTGCTCCGCTACAAGAGAGGCCGCGATAGTGAGAGGCCCGCGCACCGTGATGAAGAGTGGCCCCTGCTTGCCGCAACTAGAGAAAGCCCTCGGACAGAAACGAAGACCCAACACAGTCATAAATAAAATAAATAAAAATAAACATAGAATAATCATTAAAAAAAAAAATGAAATTAGAACACTCCCTAATGCCATACACAAAAATAAACTCAAAATGGATTCGAGACCTAAATGTAAGACCGGACACTATCAAACTCTTAGAGGAAAACATAGGAAGAACACTCTTTGACATAAATCACAGCAAGATCTTTTTTGATCCACCTCCTGGAGTAATGGAAATAAAAACAAAAATAAACAAATGGGATCTAATGAAACTTCAAAGCTTTTGCACAGCAAAGGAAACCATAAACAAGACGAAAAGACAACCCTCAGAATGGGAGAAAATATTTGCAAACGAATCAATGGACAAAGGATTAATCTCCAAAATATATAAACAGCTCATTCAGCTCAATATTAAAGAAACAAACAGCCCAATCCAAAAATGGGCAGAAGACCTAAATAGACATTTCTCTAAAGAAGACATACAGATGGCCATGAAGCACATGAAAAGATGCTCAACATCACTAATTATTAGAGAAATGCAGATCAAAACTACAATGAGGTATCACCTCACACCAGTTAGAACGGGCATCATCAGAAAATCTACAAACAACAAATGCTGGAAAGGGTGTGGAGAAAGGGGAACCCTCTTGCACTGTTGGTGGGAATGTAAATTGATACAGCCACTATGGAGAACAGTATGGAGGTTCCTTAAAAAACTAAAAATAGAATTACCATATGATCCAGCAATCCCACTACTGGGCATATACCCAGAGAAAATCGTAATTCAAAAAGACACATGCACCCGAATGTTCATTGCAGCACTATTTACAATAGCCAGGTCATGGAAGCAACCTAAATGCCCATCAACAGACGAATGGATAAAGAAGTTGTGGTACATATATACAATGGAATATTACTCAGCCATAAAAAGGAACGAAATTGAGTCATTTGTTGAGACGTGGATGGGTCTAGAGACTGTCATACAGAGTGAAGTAAGTCAGAAAGAGAAAAACAAATATCGTATATAAACGCATGTATGAGGAACCTAGAAAAATGGTACAGATGAGCCGGTTTGCAGGGCAGAAGTTGAGACACAGATGTAGAGAACAGACATATGGACACCAAGGGGGGAAAACTGCGGTGGTGTGCTGAATTGAGCGATTGAGATTGACATGTATACACTGATGTGTATAAAATTGATGACTAATAAGAACCTGCAGTATAAAAAAACAACAAACAAAACAACTAATACTAAACTTTCATTGGGTTATTTGTATGGAAATATGTTAATATAAATGTTTCAGACATTACATGAAATTTCTGAAAATCTTACATGTTTTGGTATAATGTTATAAGTCATAATCCTAGTTATTACTTTAAAACGTATATCTCAGAAATAACTAATTTTCTTGTCAACTTTATTATTATGAACTTTCATCAAATCTTTAACCGTGGTCATTTTTAAGTCTTTTGTCATTTACAGACAGTTCTGGGTGTACTCTGATGCTTTTGCAAATATGTTCCTATAAAAGGGTTTCATCTTCAAGAAATTCACGGAAAAGACTCTGACAAGTACAGGATTCTGGTAACTGACTGTACTGCTGAACTGAATGAATAAGCATTTTCAGAACTCTAATGAAAAACTGATGAACTCATAAAAGTGCTAACAAAAGATCAAGATAAAAAAAAATTAATTACATGGGACTGAGTGAACTGATGAGGATGAGTATAATTTTTGTGACTTTCTGTTTGAATTAAAAAAAAAAATCCCACAAGGACTCAGAGGCAAAGAATATACAAATCAATTTTCACTGCAAAGTAAAGGAGCTGTTACAGTGGAGGATTACTGGACTGAGTGTCAATATTATGACATAGTATGAGTGTGTTTCATGTTTGGTAATTGCAATCGTTGCTTTTGTTGTGGTCATCCATGTACAATGCTTGGTGTCAGCCTATTTATCTCTTGTAAAAATAAAATACAGTGTGTGTGTGTGAAAAAAAAATAAAGAAGGACAAAATAAAGACATTTGCAGACAAAGAAAAAAAAAACTATACGCTATCTCTAAGAGACTTATCTCAGTCTAAAAATGGACACAGGCTCAAAGTGAAGGGATGGAAGATAATACTCCAAACAAATGACAGCCAAAAGAAAGTGTGAGTAACCATACTTATATTAGACAAAATAGTCTTCAAGCCAAAAAGGCTGCCATTTCACAGTGATGGATAGAAACTAGACTTCTGGTGGTGAGTGAGCAAGTTATAGTGTATACAAAAGTCAAATTATAATGTTGTACACATGAAACATATGGAGTGTTATAAAACAATATTACCTCAATAAAAATAGAAATCAAATAGATTTAAAACTTAAGAAAGTAAGAAATAAAGTCAAATATATACTTTGTTCAACCAAATACTAAAGTAAAAATACAATGGAGGGCTTCCCTGGTGGCACAGTGGTTGGGAGTTTGCCTGCCAATGCAGGGCACACAGGTTCAAGCCCTGGTCCGGGAAGATCCCACATGCTGTGGGGCAACTAAGCCCGTGCGCCACAACTACTGAGGCTGCACTCTGGAGCCCATGAGCCACAACTACTGAGCCCACATACTGCAACTACTGAGGCCCAGGTGCCTAGAGCCCGTGCTCTGCAACAATAGAAACCACCGCAATGAGAAGCCCGCGCACCGCAACGAAGAGTGACCCCCACTCGCCGCAACTGGAGAAAGCCCGCACCCAGCAATGAAGACCCAACGCAGCCAAAATAAATAAAGAAGTAAATTAATTAATTTAAAAAATACAGTGGAATATTATTTAGCCATAAAAATGAATGAAGTTATGATACAGGCTGTAACATGGATGAACCTTGAAAACGTCATGCTAAGTGATACAAGCCAGATGTAAATGGACTATACTGTATGATTCTACTTATGGGAGGGACCTAGACTAGGCAAATTTATAGAGACAGAGAGTAGAATAGAGATTACAAGGAGCTGAGGCAAAGGGGAGCTGGGGAGCCATTGCTTAAAGAGCACAGAGTTTTCTGTTTGGAATGATAAAAAAGTTTTTGAAATAGATAGTGGTGATGGTTACATAAAACTGTGAATGCTCTTAATGCCACTGAATTATACCCTTAAAAACCTTTAAAATGGGGCCTCCCTGGTGGCGTAGTGGTTGAGAATCTGCCTGCCAATGCAGGGAACACGGGTTCAAGCCCTGGTTTGGGAAGATCCCACATGCTGCGGAGCAACTAGGCCCGTGAGCCACAATTATTGAGCCTGAGCGTCTGGAGCTTGTGCTCTGCAACAAGAGAGGCTGCGATAGTGAGAGGCCCGTGCATCGCGATGAAGAGTGGCCCCCGCTTGCCGCAACTAGAGAAAGCCCTCGCACAGAAACGAAGACCCAACACAACCAAAAATAAATAAATAAGTAAAATTAAAAACAAAAACAAACAAACAAAACCTATTCCCTTAAAAAAAATCATTAAAATGGTAAACTTTGTGTTATGCGTATCTTACTGCAAACAAAGAGAAAGAAAAAATTACAAGAATCTAGAAAAAATATTAAAGGGATGGTGAGCAATAAAACCAATTAAATATGAGAATTAAGTCTAAATAATGGCTTTAAGTAGGGTTATAAAATTATGTGAGCATAAAAAATAGTTGTTTACAGAGAAATGGGAAACCTCCAGAAAAATTAGTGATTATAACAGCAATCATAATAACAACACAATTGTAAAATCTTGATTTAGAAACCAAATATGTAACAAGGTGGGGAGGAAAGAGAAGAAACAAGTACTGAAATTTCTTAAATTTTCAGAGTGTATTTCTTTTCATTATTGATGTTGCAAAAGTTCTATTTGAACACTTCCCTTAGGGAATTACCATTATTTATTTTTTTATACTTTGACCATAGGTCCTTAAACCCAATGTGTGAGTGGGAATAAAACAAAATTGGGGCAGGTATTAATAGCGTAAAACGTTCACATTCACCTCAATCTCTGCCAGCTAACTCCATGGCAAACAACCAGAAGTACATTTTAATGCTTGTCTAATCTTTCTCAGACAGTGTAGCAAGCACTTTATAATCAGTGCCTCATTTAAACTTACCAGCACTTCTAGAAGGCAGGAATAATTTGAAGGAGCACAAACATAGGACGAGGCAAACTCATTGTCATCTCTCTCATTGAGACACAGACACAGAACAGTCTAAGGCTTAGAGCAAAAGGAGGCAGGAAACAAGTTACCTTCACTGGTAAATCAAGGTTTTATAGGTCTAGAATACTGAAGATAGAGGTAAACAAGCTGTAAAGAATAAATTCAAGATGTGTTATAAACTAACAGGAATATGACATATTTGAGAGAGAGCAGATGGGGATGCCTAAGAGGACAGGGTGCATCAAATAGGAACATAAAGGCGTAACCTAAGGGAGTACCTAGGAAAAGGTCTAGGAAATCCTGGAGAAAGTAAAGTTATGAAGCAGCTGAGGTTGCTAAATAGGATGTATGAATTTCACTGATGGGAATCAAGGAAGAGATTTACAGCTGTGCACACACACAACACACACACACACACACACGCACAAGTTTTTAGATACAATCCCAGTAAAGGCTTACCTAACAGAAAGACTAAACATGTGCTTAGGGTACCAACAAATTATTGCATTCAAATGCAATTGGAGAAAACGTTTTCATATTTTAAATGAGAACAAACCATTGAAGGAGTAATTGTTGGGAAATAACCCAGAATTTTGTTGAACTTGTTATATTTGAAAGTTTACTATATTTTTATTTTGAATTATGTATATGAAAGAGCACCATGTCTTCAGATCTTGGAATACCCTGAAGGTCTCAATTCAACCCTATGTTCAACTCTTTTTTTTTTTTCCTATGTTCAACTCTTGCTACCATCCTTTTTCTATCTCCCATCACTCCGTAAGGACTTTTAAGCCAGGTCAACTAAATAGTATTCCATAACATGGTCTTAAGGGAAAAAAGTGACAGGGAAAACTAATAGTCTTTAAACCCCAAATCATAACCTTCCAAATCATATGAGCCTTCCTGAACACACTACGGCCCTCATTTTAATTGCTGTAATTCAGAGTTGCATGTTTTTACTTCCTTTCTCTGTTTAAGAAGAGGTCATAGCCCTTGCATTGACTGCATTTCCTCATTCCTTCCACATTTACTTCCCCTTCATGCTTACTTTCTCCTTCCCTCGCTAACCCTAGAGACAGTAGCCAGGGAAGGAGGACTGGGGAAGGAAGAAGAGCATGGCAAGAGGTGAAAAATTCAACCACAAATTCTCCTGAATAATAAACTCAGCATTTCCTCCCATGCTTAGTTTTGCTGATTCCAAAAGGGCTTACTCAGTAGTCCTGCTGACACACATTTTCTTCTGTCTCCCTTTGCTTTGCTCCTTGTTCTGCTTTCCCATATCTTTCTTAATTAGTTACTTATGTTTCTTCTTTATGAAATAATTTTGGGCCTTGTGTGTGAATGTACATATTCTAAAACATTACGTAACTAAAATATTCTGCTGTCTTCACATGTGACATATGACTTGATTGGGTAGAATTAATGGGACATAAACATTTTCTTTCAACAATTCCTTATTCTGTATCCATTGCCATCTGTTGCAGAAGGTAAATCTGAGTCCAGTGTTGTTTTACTCCTTTGGATTATAGGTTATCTATTTTTCTCCTCGGAATTTAAGTAGAACGCCATCCTATGTATGTCTGTTTTTTGACATTTTCAGCTTATAGGATACTTTGAAAATTATAATACATTCCCATCATCCACAGGGATGTGGCCACACCCCAATTCATTTTCTATTCCTGATCAGTAATTAGAAGCATCAAAGTCTTAAAAAGGACAATTCATGATGGCAGCTAACTTCATTTCAGCTGAAGTTCAGATCTGAGCAGTTGATCTTGACAAATGTTTGTATGAGTAAAATCCTTTGGTCAATATTCACGTTTTATTAAATCCTGTCTCTATTTCTAGTTCATTTAACTGCCCATCACTAGACAAATAACAGAAATATTATTAGGAGAAAAGGGAGGAGGCTGATTATGTCACCCTTACACAGATTAAGATGTTTGATCTTGGACATATTGTTCAAGACTCTTATTTTATTCTTATGGGCTCCTGATAGCTTGTGGGACTGGAAATGTACTTATAAGTTCTGGACAGTCCTAACATCCTGAGATCAAGGATGCATCGTGTTCATACGTGTTTTTTCTAGTTCTTTCAGACACCATCAGGTAAGTCATTGTTAATAAAATGTGGAGTAGACACTATATTGTATTGAGTTTGGTTGGGTGAAAGGAAAAGCAAATTGTGAACATAAACTGCTTTCTCACAAAGAACTCTTAAAAGGGAAAAACTGGAATTTCAAGTCTTAACTGAAGAATATTGCAGAACTCAAATATCAAATGCTGCGGAATGTCAAGTACTAATGTGAAATCTAAGCTACCAGGGATAAAATCGGAGTCCAGATTTAGAGCAAAGGGTTTGTATTACGGGAAACATGGAGAAAGAGCAAGAAAAGATTGAGAACAAGAAGAAAGGTCAATGTCGGATTACCCATAACATATTCAATAGCTGCTGTGTACAAAAAGTGTAGTTGTGTTTGACTAGCTTGAAGAACAAATGCAAGGCTAAGCAAGTGATCATTTTCAGGGGGATCGTGAACATGGAGGGGCACCCATAACATTACTTGGTAGAGAAAAACAATTTATACTCAATATGGGTGTAATCTAGGCCAGCTGTAAACCATAAAAGTGTGATATTAGGTAGGTTAGCCATAGCAATTGTTGGATGGAGTAGACAGAAAGATAACCAGTCTGTGGCTGGTGATAAAATGATACAAAGACAACACATTGCTTTTGTCTCATAAATATCTGTTGGAAGGCAGGACGCCCAGTTTTGAAGCACTCATTGATTTGAGGAGGAAGTCAAGACAGTAAGTGAAGCACAAGTGGATCGTCTGGAGCAAACGACTGGAACTGGTACATGACAAAACTATCACAAGGCACGAACAAAAGCAGAAGTCCATTTACTAGAATTGGGGGAAAAGAAAATCGGTGTATGATGGAATCAAAGCCAACTATTTGTCAATAAGCAGCCCGTAATGCACTATTTATACACAACAAGCATCACATTATGCCAACATCCACACTGTATATGTTCAATGTAAATGGCGGGTTTGCAAATGTGAAGCTTAAATTTATACTTGATGTGCTAGAACATTAGGCAAAATAATCTGAGAAAAAGGACATATTGAGTTAATTAAGGTGAAGAGCATAAAGGAGTCAGAAGACATTGCATTCTGGGGATTTGAGGAAAAAATATGTATGAAGGACAAAGAACTTTCAAGGAAAGCTGAAAAATAATAGTTGAAGAATTTGAAACCAAGGGAGTCTTGGCACTCTATCACAAAGGATAATTAGGTCTAGATGGCCATTCTCCGTAAAGTGCAAAAGAAGACTAGACAATTAATGCGAGCTCAGTCTAATTCACTACTAGTATAACCTTATATATCTATCCCCTTTTAAACAAATTCTGACAAAATGTATATTTTCTTAGTAAAGATACATATTTCTTATTCACTTAATGTATGTGTTACAATCATCAAAAATATTTGTGAATGTTATTATTGTCTAATGATATATTTCAAAAAATAACAAAATCTTTATTCACAAATTAATGTTTCCCTCTAATATAATCCAGAAAATATTTTTATTTTATTCATTATTTTTCAGCTTTATTGGGATATAATTGACATATATCCCTGTATAAATTTAAGGTATACAGCATAATGGTTTGAATTACGTATATTGTGAAATGATTCCTACAGTAAATTTAGTTAGCATCCATTATCTCATACAGATATGATTAAAATATCAAAAAACGAAAACATTGTTTTCCTTGTGATGAGAACTCTCAGGATTTACTGTGTTAACCACTTTCATACATAACATCATCAGCGTTAACCATAGTCATCCTGTTGTACATTACATCCCTAGTTCTTACCTATCTTATAACTGAAAATGTGTACCTTTTGACCAACTTCCTCCAAAAAATATTTTAAAATTGTGTACCACAATGTCTAAATTCATGCAACCTAAATCAAGTTATAAAAAATATAGGCCCATTGATAGCTAAAATTCTTCAATCACTAATGGTTATAGTTTCAAATTCTGAGTGTATAGAATAATTTTACTATATCCAAATAATAATAATAATAAGCAGCAGCAACTTAAAAAAATTTTTAATTTTATTGGAGTATAGTTGATTTACAGTGTTGTGTTAGTTTCAGGTGTACAGCAAACTGATTCAGTTATATGTATACATATATTCATTCTTTTTAAAATTCTTTTCTCATATAGGTTATCACAGAATACTGAGTAGAGTTCCCTGTGCTATACGGTAGGTCCTTGTTGGTTATCTATCTTATATATAATAGTATGTGTGTGTTCATTCCAAGAGCCTGAATCATCCCCCCACGCCCCATTTCCCCTTTGGTAACCATAAGTTTGTTTCGGATACCTGTAAGTCTGTTTCTGTTTTATAAATAAGTTCATTTGTATCTCTTTTTTAAAATTAGATTCTACATATGAGTGATATCACATGATGTTTGTCTTTCTCTGTCTGACTATTTCACTTAGTGTGAGAATCTCTAGGTCCATCCATGTTGCTGCAAAGGGCATTATTTCATTCTTTTTCTATGGCTGAGTAATATTCCATTGTATATATGTACCACATCTTCTTTATCCATTCCTCTGACGATGAACATTTAGGATGCTTCCATGTCTTGGCTATTGTAAATAGTGCTGCAATGAACATTGGGGTGCATGTATTCTTTAGGATTATGGTTTTCTCCGAATATATGCCCAGGAGTGGGATTGCCGGATCATATGGTAGTTCTATTTTTAGTTTTTCAAGGAACCTCCATACTATTCTCCATAGTGGTTTTACCAATTGACAGTCCCACCAACAATGTGGGAGGGTGCAGTTTTCTCCACACCCTCTCCAACATTTATTGTTTGTAGACTTTTTGATGATGGTCATTCTGGCCGGTGTGAGGTGATACCTCATTGTAGTTTTGATTTGCATTTCTCTAATGATTAGTGATATTGAACATCTTTTCATGTGCTTTTTGGCCATCTGTATGTCTTCTTTGGAGAATTGTCTACTTAGATCTCCTGCTCATTTTTGATTGGGTTGTTTGTTTTTTCAACAATAATAAGCAACTTTTAACATCCTTGTCAACTATGTTCTAGATCCACTTCATCACATTACCTTTGATCCAATCTCACTGCTACGTATACCCACTTGAAGGCTCCCAAACTGTTCCCCTTAAAGTGTAAAATATTTTTATAATTTTTACTAACTTTTTCAACAACAGTAATTGAAATATCCTGTTACCTCATTTACTGATATAAATATTTTCTACTACTGTAACAAACCCGTGTTTTTCAAACCAGTGGTTGGAAAAAGTTGCTCTCTTCCAAATTTCCTGAAGTTTATTTATTTATTTATTTTAAAAAATTAATTAATTTTTTTTTTTGGCCACACAGCACGTGGAATCTTAGTTCCCCAACCAGATATCGAACCCATGCCCCCCTGCAGTAGAAGCGCAGTCTTAACCACTGGGCCACCAGGGAAGTCCCTACTGAAGTTTATATTTCATGAAATATTAGAACACAAAAAGGACCTTACATATGATCTAGTTCAGCAGTTTTCAGACTTGAGTACCTGTATCTTTGGTGGTATTTCCAAAGGTCATGCTGGCAAAGAGAGCTTAAAGGGAATCATTGCCCAGATCTTCAATTTCATATGAACTTTGCTAAAATTTCTCCCTTCCAAATTCCCCCATCACAAGTGCCTTTCTCTACCTCACAAAAGAAAGAAATATATCTTTCTTTCCTCTCAATTTGATCAAGGTGCACTTCCCTGGAGTGTAGTAAACTCCAATGTGTCAATTAATATAACATGAAATACTGGTTCAGGTTTAAAAGAGAATTTCTCTACTTGTAGGTGACAACTACATTTGAACGAATGTTTCCATTTCTTTGCTTTTAGTAAAATTGTAACCGAGCAGGACCTTAAGAGGCCTTCCCAGAATAGACCCCCATTCATGTCCTCCCCCTGCCTTTTGAATTATTCTATATTTGGATTTTAAGTTTATACATAACAGGAGCTGTTGGCCATTATATATGCCTCTTGTCTTTTTTTTTTTTTCTCAGTTTAGTTTCTACTAATTGAACCAAGGTGGTAGTCTCCGTCAATGTGGGCTGTGTTTATATTTCAAGGACATGATAAGAGTTAACTTCAAGTTTTCTCCTAAGAATATTTTTGTCCTCTCAGGGTCAGTGTTCCGAAAAAAAGTATTTTATTAAGCCAGCTTTCTCTAACTGCACATGCCAAAAGAACAAGTTTTGGAATTTCAAGAGAGTTTCACCTTAACCAATTTTCTCCAGAGTCTAAAGAATATTGTGGCCACACAGTATTAAATCACTTTTTTCCTTAGTCATAGACTCATAGCTATAGGCACTTCTGGGAAGCATGCTGTTAACTTCTTCCACCTGGTAGGGGTTTCAGTATCTGCGAAACAGCTCAAAGGACATGGCTCAGAATGTTATCTATAATCCTTGAGGAAGAACTAAAAGTCCTTGACTTATTTGAATGGCTGAAGTATTTTTATTTTGTCTTGCTTGACTGTTTTCCTTTCTGCATTTTCTCACTTCTCTGATTAAATTTATTCTTTGACTAAAGTTTTTCTATAGACAAAAAACAGGCAGACGACATGGGTCCGGGGTCTATTCTGAGAAGGTCTCATAGGGTCCTGCTTGGTTACAAAATTGAAGGAGTATCTGTTAGAATGGTTGACGGAGTCATCATTAGTAATAATTATTAATCACACTTCATTACATGATTTTTTTATTGGAGTATAGTTGATTTACAATGTTGTGTTAGTTTTTGCTGTACAGCAAAGTGAATCAGTTATACGTATACATATATCCACTCTTTTCTAGATTCTTTTCCCATATAGGTCATTACAGCATATTGAGTAGAGTTCCCTGTGCTATACAATAGGTTCTTATTAGATATTTCTTATATATGTAGTATTGTGTATTTGTCAATCCCAGTCTCCCAGTTTATCCCTCCCCCCTGCCCCCACTTACCCCTCTCATCACAATAAGTTTGTTTTCTAAATCTGTGACTCTATTTCTGTTTTGTAAATAAGTTCATTTGTACCATATATGTACCACATCATCTTTATCCATTGCTCTGTAGATGGACATTTAGGTTGCTTCCATGCCCTGGCTATTGTAAACAGTGCTGCAATGAACATTGGGGTGCATGTATCATTTCATTACATGATTTTTGCAATATACCTTAAAAGGAGTTCAACAAATCAAATGACATTGCTATAACAAAACTTTCTCCACTTCTATTTCCATTATTTATCTGAACAAGATTTCTCAGCATCTTTTTTTTTAAACATCTTTATTGGAGTATAATTGCTCTACAATGGTGTGCTAGCTTCTGCCCCACAACAAAGTGAATCAGCTATACATATACATATGTCCCCATACCTCTTCGCTCGTTCATCTCCCTCCCTCCCATCCTCCCTATCCCACCCCTCTAGGTGGTCACAAAGCACCGAGCTGATCTCCCTGTGCTATGTGGCTGCTTCCCACTAGCTATCTATTTTACATTTGGTAGTGTATATATGTCCATGCCACTCTCTCACTTTGTCCCAGCTTACCCTTCTCCCTCCCCGTATCCTCAAGTCCATTCTCTAGTAGGTCTGCATCTTTATTCCCGTCTTGCCCCTAGGTTCTTCATGACCATTTTTTTTTTTAGATTCCATATATATGTGTTAGCATACGGTATTTGTTTTTCTCTTTCTGACTTATTTCCCTCTGTATGACAGTCTCTAGGTCCATCCACCTCATTACAAATAACTCAGTTTCGTTCCTTTTTATGGCTGAGTAATATTCGATTGCACATATGTGCCACATATTCTTTAGCCATTCATCTGTTGATGGACACTTAGGTTGCTTCCATGTCCTGGCTATTGTAAATAGAGCTGCAATAAACATTTGGTACATGACTCTTTTTGAATTATGGTTTTCTCAGGGAATATGCCCAGTAATGGAATTGCTGGGTCGTATGGTAGTTCTATTTTTAGTTTTTTAAGGAACCTCCATAGTGTTCTCCATAGTGGCTGTATCAATTTACATTCCCACCAACAATGCAAGAGGGTTCCCTTTTCTCCACAACCTCTCCAACATTTATTGTTTGTAGATTTTTGATGATGGCCATTCTGACTGGTGTGAGGTGATACCTCATTGTAGTTTTGATTTGCATTTCTCTAATGATTAATGATGTTGAGCATTCTTTCATGTGTCTGCTGGCAATCTGTATATCTTCTTTGGTGAAATGTCTATTTAGGTCTTCAGCCCATTTATGGATTGGGCTGTTTGTTTTTTTGATATTGAGCTGCATGAGTGCTTGTAAATTTTAGAGATTAATCCTTTGTCAGTTGCTTCATTTGCAAATATTTTCTCCCATTCTGAGGGTTGTCTTTTCGTCTTGTTTATGGTTTCCTTTGCTGTGCAAAAGCCTTTAAGTTTCATTAGGTCCCATTTGTTTATTTGTGTTTTTATTTCCATTTCTCTAGGAGGTGGGTCAAAATGGATCTTGCTGTGATGTATGTCATAGAGTGTTCTGCCTATGTTTTCCTCTAAGAGTTTGATGGTATCTGGCCTTACATTTACGTCTTTAATCCATTTTGAGTTTATTTTTGTGTATGGCATTAGGGAGTGTTCTAATTTCATTCTTTCACATGTAGCTGTCCAGTTTTCCCAGCACCACTTATTGAAGAGGCTGTGTTTCTCCACTGTATACTCTTGCCTCCTTTATCAAAGATAAGGTGACCATATGTGCGTGGGTTTATGTCTGGGCTTTCTATCCTCTTCCATTGAACTATATTTCTGTTTCTGTGCCAGTACCATAGTGTCTTGATTACTGTAGTTTTGTAGTATAGTCGGAAGTCAAGAAGCCTGATTCCTCCAGCTCCGTTTTTCTTTCTCAAGATTGCTTTGGCTATTTGGGGTCTTTTGTATTTCCATACAAATTGTGAAATTTTATGTTCTAATTCTGTGAAAAATGCCAGTGGTAGTTTCATAGGGATTGCACTGAATCTGTAGATTGCTTTGGGTAGTATAGTCATTTTCACAATGTTGATTCTTCCAATCCAAGAACATGGCATATCTCTCCATCTAATTGTATCATCTTTACTTTCTTTCATCAGTGTCATAATTTTCTGCATACAGGTCTTTTGTCTCCTTAGGTAGGTTTATTCCTAGGTATTTTATTCTGTTTGTTGCAATGGTAAATGGGAGTGTTTTCTTAATTTCACTTTCAGATTTTTCATCATTAGTGTATAGGAATGCAAGAGATTTCTGTGCATTAATTTTGTATCCTGCTACTTTACCAAATTCATTGATTAGCTCTAGTAGTTTTCTGGTAACATCTTTACAGTCTCTATGTATAGTATCATGTCATCTGCAAACAGTGACAGCTTTACTTCTTCTTTTCCAATTTGGATTCCTTTTATTTATTTTTCTTCTCTGATTGCTGTGGCTAAAACTTCCAAAACTATGTTGAATAATTGTGGTGAGAGTGGGCAACCTTGTCTTGTTCCTGATCCTAGTGGAAATGGTTTCAGTTTTTCACCATTGAGAATGATGTTGGCTGTGGGTTTGTCACATATGGCCTTTATTATGTTGAGGTAAGTTCCCTCTATGCCTACTTTCTGGAGGGCTTTTATCATAAATCAGTGTTGAATTTTGTCAAAAGCTTTCTCTGCATCTATTGAGATGATCATATGGTTTTTCTCCTTCAATTTGTTAATATGGTGTATCACATTGATTGATTTGCATATATTGAAGAATCCTTGCATTCCTGGGATAAACCCCACTTGATCATAGTGTATGATCCTTTTAATGTGCTGTTGGATTCTGTTTGCTAGTATTTTGTTAAGGATTTTTGCATCTATGTTCATCAGTGATATTGGCCTGTAGTTTTGTTTCTTTGTGACATCTTTGTCTGGTTTTGGTGTCAGGGTGATGGTGGCCTCGTAGAATGAGTTTGGGAATGTTCTTCCCTCTTCTATATTTTGGAAGAGTTTGAGAAGGATAGGTGTTAGCTCGTCTCTAAATGTTTGATAGAGTTCACCTGTGAAGCCATCTGGTCCTGGGCTTTTGTTTGTTGGAAGATTTTTAATCACAGTTTCAATTTCAGTGCTTGTGATTGGTCTGTTCAAATTTTCTATTTCTTCCTGGTTCAGTCTCGGCAGGTTGTGCATTTCTAAGACTTTGTCCATTTCTTCCAGGTTGTCCACTTTATTGGCATATAGTTGCTTGTAGTAATCTCTCATGATCCTTTGTATTTCTGCAGTGTCAGTTGTTACTTCTTTTTCATTTCTAATTCTATTGATTTGAGTCTTTTCCCTTTTTTTCTTGATAAGTTTGGCTAATGGTTTATCAATTTTTTTAATCTTCTCAAAGAACCAGCTTTTAGTTTTATTGATCTTTACTATCGTTTCCTTCATTTCTTTTTCATTTATTTCTGCTCTGATCTTTATGATTTCTTTCCTTCTGCTAACTTTGGGTTTGTTTTGTTCTTCTTTCTCTAATTGCTTTAGGTGTAAGGTTAGGTTGTTTATTTGAGATGTTTCTTGTTTCTTGAGGTAGGATTGTATTGCTATAAACTTCCTTCTTAGAACTGCTTTTGCTGCATCCCATAGGTTTTGGGTTGTCGTGTTTTCATCGTCATTTGTTTCTAGGTATTTTTTTGCTTTCCTCTTTGATTTCTTCAGTGATCTCTTGGTTATTAAGTAGTGTGTTGTTTAGCCTCCATGTGTTTGCATTTCTTACAGATTTTTTCCTGTAATTGATCTCTACTCTCATAGCGCTGTGTTCGAAAAAGATACTTGATATGATTTCAATTTTCTTAAATTTACCAAGGCTTGGTTTGTGACCCAACATATGATCTATCCTGGAGAATGTTCCATGAACACTTGAGAAGAAAGTGTATTCTGTTGTTTTTGGATGGAATGTCCTATCAATATCAATTAAGTCCATCTTGTTTAATGTATCATTTAAAGCTTGTGTTTCCTTATTTATTTTCATTTTGGATGATCTGTCCATTGGTGAAAGTGGAGTGTTAAAGTTCCCTACTATGATTGTGTTACTGTTGATTTCCCCTTTTATGGCTGTTAGTGTTTGCCTTATGTAATGGGGTGCTCCTACGTTGGGTGCATAAATATTTACAATTGTTATATCTTCTTCTTGGATTGATCCCTTAATCATTATGTAGTGTCCTTCTTTGTCTCTTGCAATAGTCTTTGTTTTAAGGTCTATATTGTCTGATATGAGAATTGCTACTCCAGCTTTCTTTTGATTTCCATTCGCATGGAATATCTTTTTCCATCCCCTCAGTTTTAGTCTGTTTGTGTCCCTAGGTCTGAAGTGGGTCTCTTGTAGACAGCATATATATGGGTCTTGTTTTTATATCCATTCAGCCAAACTATGTCTTTTGGTTGGAGCATTTAATCCATTTACATTTAAGGTAATTATCGATATGTATGTTTCTATTACCATTTTCTTAATTGTTTTGGGTTTATTATTGTAGGTCTTTTCCTTCTCTTGTGTTTCCTGCCTAGAGAAGTTCCTTTAGAATTTGTTGTAAAGCTGGTTTGGTGGTGCTGAATTCTCTTAGCTTTTGCTTGTCTGTAAAGGTTTTAATTTCTCCGTCAACTCTGAATGAGATCCTTGCTGGGTGGAGTAATCTTGGTTGTAGGTTTTTCTCCTTCATCAGTTTAAATATGTCCTGCCACTCCCTTCTGGCTTGCAGAGTTTCTGCTGAAAGATCAGATGTTAACCTTATGGGGATTCCCTTGTATGTTATTTGTTGTTTTTCCCTTGCTGATTTTAATATTTTTTCTTTGTATTTAATTTTTGATAGTTTGATTAATATGTGTCTTGGCGTGTTTCTCCTTGGATTTATCCTGTATGGGATTCTCTGCACTCCCTGACTTGATTAACTATTTCCTTTTCCATATTAGGGAAGTTTTCAACTGGAAGAGAGGCTTTTCTCTTCCAGGCTGGAGTCAGCCATTTATCTAAGGAATCCTGGTTCTTTTTGTAGAGAAAGGTATTTAGAAATTAATATCTCAGCACTAAATGAGTTTACTGCTCTGGGGTGTCATTGCTTTTAGGTTCTCAAATCAGTCAGAGCCACTTACACACACATACACACACACACATCTATATCTCCATGTCTCTATTTATCTGTCTATTAAAAACTATGAATTCATACTGATACTTCCAAATCCAATTCAGTATCCCAGGGTTCACTTTAATGGCTCTCTTCCATATTTTTAACTCTCTTCTCTCATAATGAGAAATCTGTCTCCCAGCGTATTTACTCAGTCCGAGAATACATGGAAACTTTAACCAGCAGATCAAAGTTAACCTTATCAGTGGTGGAACTAATTGACATTCTTTGCCTCTGAAATAATACATTGAGAAGAATTTTTTAAATGCCTAACTCTAATTCTTCTAGATTTGTTGTTATTAACATTTCTATTCATGCACAATCAAAATAAAATGATCATAATCACAATGAATTTTGGTAAATAATTATTAAACATAAATGTACAATTTTATCAGAAAAGCCTCTTAAATGCATTGTACTTTAAAAAATGATGGCATGTGTCATAATTGAATATTAATTATTATAAAATCAGAAAAACTTTTACAAAGTAACTGCCAGACACATTCTTCAAAAGTAATATACTCATAGGAAATTGGTTCAAGATGGCAGAGTAGAAGGACGTGTGCTCACTCCCTCTTGCGAGAGCACCGGAATCACAACTAACTGCTGAACAATAATCGACAGGAGGACACTGGAACTCACCAAAGGGGATACCTCACATCCAAAGACAGGGGAGAGGCCATGGTGAGACAGTAGGAGGGGCACAATCACAATAAAATCAAACCCTGTAACCACTGGGTGGGTGACTCACAAACTGGAGAACAATTACAACACAGAAATCCACCCACTGAAGTGAAGATTCTGAGCCTCATGTCATGCTTCCCAACCTGGGGGTCCAGCAATGGGAGGAGGAATTCCCAGAGAGTGTGACTTTGAAGGCTGGTGGGATTTGATTGCAAGACTTCAGCAGGACTGGGGGAAACAAGGACTCTACTCTTGGAGGGCACACACAGAGTAGTGTGTGCATCAGGACCCAGGGGGAAGGAGAAGTGACCCCATGGGAGACTGAACCAGACCTAACTGCTAATGTTGGAGGGTCTCCTGCAGAGGCGGGAGGTGGCTATGGCTCACCGTGGGGAAAAGGACACAGGCAACAGAGGTTCTGGGAAGTGTTCCTTGGCATGGGCCCTCCCGGAGTCCACCATTAGCCCCACCAAAGAGCCTGTAGCTTCCAGTGCTGGGTCATCTCAGGCCAAACAACCAACAGGGAGGGAACTCAGCCCCACTCATCAGCAGACAAAGTTTTACTGAGCTCTGCCTAGCAGAGCAACAACCAGCTCTACCGACCACCAGTCCCTCCCATCAGGAAGCTTGCACAAGTCTCTCAGATAGCTCATCCACACAGGGCAGACAGCAAAAACAAGAAGAACTACAATCCTGCAGCCTGTGGAACAAAAAGCACATTCACAGAAAGATAGACAAAATCAAAAGGCAAAGGACTATGTACCAGATGAAGGAACAAGATAAAACCCCAGAAAAACAACTAAACAAAGTGGAGATAGGCTACCTTCCAGAAAAAGAATTCAGAATAATGATAGTGAAGATGATCCAGGATCTCAGAAAAAGAATGGAGGCAAAGATAAGAGAAGATTCAAGAAATGTTTAACAAAGACCTAGAAGAATTAAAGAACAAACACCTAGAAGAATTAAAGAACAAACAAACAGAGATGAACAATACAATAATGAAATGAAAAATACACTGGAAGGAATCAATAGCAGAATAACTGAGGCAGAAGAACGGATAAGTGACCTGGAAGACAGAATGGTGAAATTCACTGCCGCAGAACAGAATAAAGAAAAAAGAATGAAAAGAAATGAAGACAGCCTAAGAGACCTCTGGGAAAACATTAAATGCACCAACATTCACATTATAAGGGTCCCAGAAGGAGAAGAGAGAGAGAAAGGACCAGAGAAAATATTTGAAGAGATTAGAGTCGAAAAATTCCCTAACATGGGAAAGGAAATAGCCACCCAAGTCTAGGAAGTGCAGAGAGTCCCATACAGGATAAACCCAAGGAGAAACACGCTAAGACACATAGTAATCAAATTCACAAAAATTAAAGACAAAGAAAAATTATTAAAAGCAACAAGGGAAAAACGAGAAATAACATACAAGGGAACTCCCATAAGATTAACAGCTAATTTCTCAGCAGAAACTCTACAAGCCAGAAGGGAGTGGTAAGATATATTTAAAGTGATGAAAGGGGAAAATCTACAACCAACATTACTCTATTCAGCAAGGATCTCAGTCAGATTCAATGGAGAAATCAAAAGCTTTACAGACAAGCAAACCCTAAGAGAATTCAGCACCACCAAACCAGCTCTACAACAAATGCTAAAGGAACTTCTCTAGGCAGAAAACACAAGAGAAAGAAAAGACCTACAAAAACAAACACAAAACAATTAAGAAAATGGTAATAGGAACATACATATCGATAATTACCTTAAATGTGAATGGATTAAATGCTCCAACCAAAAGACACAGGCTCGCTGAATGGATACAGAAACAAGACCCATATATATGCTGTCTACAAGACACCCACTTCAGGCCTAGGGACACATACAAACTGAAAGTGAGGGGATGGAAAAAGATATTCCATGCAAATGGGAATCAAAAGAAAGCTGGAGTAGCAATACTCATATCAGGTAAATTAGACTTTAAAAAAAGAATGTTACAAGAGACAAGGAAGGACACTACATAATGATCAAGGGATGCATCCAAGAAGAAGATATAACAATTATAAATATATATGCACCCAACATAGGAACACCTCAATACATAAGGCAAATGCTAACAGTATAAAAGAAGAAATCAACAGTAACACAATAATAGTGGGGGACTTTAACACCTCACTTACACCAATGGACAGATCCTCCAGACAGAAAATTAATAAGGAAACACAAGCTTTAAATGACACAATAGACCAGATAGACTTAATTGATATTTATAGGACATTCCATCAGAAAATAGCAGATTACACTTTCTTCTCAAGTGCACACAGAACATTCTCCAAGATAGATCACATCTAAGGTCACAAATCAGGCCTCAGTAAATTTAAGAAAATTGAAATGATATCAAGAATCTTTTCCAACCACAGCTATGAGATTAGAAATAAATTACAGGGAAAAAAACATAAAAAACACAAACACAGGGAGGTTAAACAATACATTACTAAATAACCAAGAGATAACTGAAGAAATCAAAGAGGAAATCAAAAAATACCTAGAGACAAATGACACTGAAAACACGATGATCTAAAACCTATGGGATACAGCAAAAGCAGTTCTAAGCGGGAAGTTTATCGCAATACAATCCTATCTCAAGAAACAAGAAAAATCTCAAATAATCAATCTAACCTTACACCTAAAGGAACTAGAGAAGGAAGAACAAACAAAACCCAAAGTTAGTAGAAGGAAAGAAATCATAAAGATCAGAGCAGAAATAAATGAAATAGAAACAAAGAAAACATTAGCAAAGATCAATAAAACTAAAAGCTGGTTCTTTGAGAAGATAAACAAAATTGATAAACCTTTAGCCAGACTCATCAAAAAAAGAGGGAGGGGACTCAAATCAATACAATTAGAAATGAAAAAGGAGAAGTTACAACGTACACTGCAGAAATACAAAGCATCAAAAGACACAACTACAAGCAACTCTATGCCAATAAAATGAGCAACCTGGAAAAAATGCACAAATTCTTAGAAAGGTAAAACCTTCCGAGACTGAATCAGGAAGGAATAAAAAATATGAACAGACCAATCACAAGTAATGAAATTGAAACTGTGGTTAAAAATCTTCCAACAAACAGAAGTCCAGGACCAGATGGCTTCACAGAGAATTCTATCAAATATTTAGAGAAGAGCTAACACCCATCCTTCTCAAACTCTTCCAAAAAATTGCAGAGGAGAAGCACTCCCGAACTCATTTCTACGAGGCCACCATCACCCTGATACCAAAACCAGACAAGGGTACTACAAAAAAAGAAAATTACAGACCAATATCACTGATGAATATAGATGCAAAAATACTCAACAAAATACTAACAAAAAGAATCCAACGATATATTAAAAGGATCATACACCATGATCAAGTGGGATTTATCCCAGGGATTCAAGGATTCTTCAATATATGCAAATCAATCAATGTGATACACCATATTAACAAACTGAAGGATAAAAACCATATGATAATCTCAATAGATGCAGAAAAAGCTTTCGACAAAATTCAACACCCATTTATGATAAAAACTCTCCAGAAAGTGGGCATAGAGGGAACTTAACATAATAAAGGCCATATATGACAAACCCACAGGCAACATCATCCTCAATGGTGAAAAACTGAAACCATTTCCACTAAGATCAGAACAAGACAAGGTTGCCCACTTTCACCACTATGATTCAACATAGTTTTGGAAGTTTTAGCCACAGCAGTCAGAGAAGAAATAGAAATAAAAGGAATCCAAATCGGAAAAGAAGAAGTAAAACTCACTGTTTGCAGATGACATGATACTATACATAGAGAATCCTAGAGATGCTACTAGAAAACTACTAGAGCTAATCAATGAATTTGGTAAAGTAGCAGGGTACAAAATTAATGCACAGAAATCTCTTGCATTCCTATACACTAATGATGAAAAATCTGAAAGAGAAATTAAGAAAACACACCCATTTACCATTGCAACAAAAAGAATAAAATACCTAGGGATAAACTTACATAAGGAGACAAAAGACCTGTATGCAGAAAACTATAAGACACTGATGAAAGAAAGTAAAGATGATACAATTAGATGGAGAGATATGCCATGTTCTCGGATTGGAAGAATCAACATTGTGAAAATGACTATACTACCCAAAGCAATCTACAGATTCAGTGCAATCCCTATCAAACTACCAATGGCATTTTTCACAGAACTAGAACATAAAATTTCACAATTTTTATGGAAACACAAAGGACCCTGAATAGCCAAAGCAATCTTGAGAAAGAAAAACAGATCTGGAGGAATCAGGTTCCCTGACTTCACACTGTACTACAAAGCTACAGTAATCAAGACAATATGGTACTGGCACAAAAAACAGAAATATAGATCAATGGAACAAGATAGAAAGCCCAGAGGTAAACCCACGCACATATGGTCTGCTTATCTTTGATAAAGGAGGCAAGAATATACAATGGAGAAAAGACAGCCTCTTCAATAAGTGGTGCTGGGAAAACTGGACAGCTACATGTAAAAGAATGAAATTAAAAAACTCCCTAGCACCATACACAAAAAAACCCTCAAAATGGATTAAAGACCTAAATATAAGGCCAGACACTATGAAACTCTTAGAGGAAAACATAGGCAGAACATTCTGTGACATAAATCACAGCAAGATCCTTTTTGACTCACCTCCTAGAGTAATGGAAATAAAATAAAAAATAGACAAATGGGACCTAATGAAACTTAAAAGCTTTTGCACAGCAAAGGAAACCATAAACAAGATGAAAAGACAACCCTCAGAATGGGAGAAAATATTTGTAAGTGAAGCAACCAACAAAGGATTAATCTCCAAAATATGCAAGCAGCTCATGCAGCTCAATATTAAAAAAACAAACAACCCAATCCAAAAATGGGCAGAAGACCTAAATAGACATTTCTCCAAAGAAGATAAACAGATTGCCCACAAACACATGAAAGGATGCTCAACATCACTAATCATTAGAGAAATGCAAATCAAAACTACAATGAGGCATCACCTCACACCAGTCAGAATGGCCATCATCAAAAAATCTACAAAGAATACATGCTGGAGTGTGGAGAAAAGAGAACCCTCTTGCACTTTTGGTGGGAATGTTAGTTGATACAGCCACTATGGTGAACAGTATGGAGGTTTCTTAAAAAACTAAAAACAGAACTACCCTATGACCCAGCAACCCCACTACTGGGCATATTCCCTGAGAAAACCATAATTCAAAAAGAGTCATGTACCACAAAGTTCACTGCAGCACTCTTTACAGTAGCCAGGACATGGAAGTAACCTAAGTGTCCATTGATAGATGAGTGGATAAAGAAAATGTCGCCCATATATGCAATGGAATATTACTCAGCCATAAAAGGAAATGAAATAGAATTATTTGTAGTGAGGTGGATGGACCTAGAGTCTGTCATACAGAGTGAAATAAGTCAGAAAGAGTAAAGCAAATACCGTATGCTAACACATATATATGGAATCTAAAAACAAACAAACAAAAAATTTTTCTGAAGAACCTAGTGGCAGGACAGGAATAAAGATGCAGACGTAGAGAATGGACTTGAGGACATGGGGAGGGGGAAGGGTAAGCTGGGACGAAGTGAGAGAGTGGCATTGACATATATACACTACCAAATGTAAAATAGATAGCTAGTGGGAAGCAGCCGCACAGCACAGGGAGATCAACTCGGTGCTTTGTGCCCACCTAGAGGGGTGAAATGGGAGGGTAGGAGGGAGATGCAAGAGGGAGGATATATGGAGATATATGTATACGTAAAGCTGATTCACCTTGTTATACAGAAGAAACTAACACGACAATGTAAAGCAATTATACTCCAATAAGACTTAAAAAAAAAAAAAACTACAATGAGGTATCACCTCACACTGGTTAGAATGGGCATCATCAGAAAATCTACAAACAACAAATGCTGGAGAGGGTGTGGACAAAAGGGAACCCTCTTGCCCTGTTGGTGGGAATGTAAGTTGATACAGCCACTATGGAGAACAGTTTGGAGGTTGCTTAAAAAACTAAAAAGAGAACTACCATACGACCCAGCAATCCCGCTACTGGGCATATACCCAGAGAAAACCGTAATTCAAAAAGACACATGCACCCGAATGTTCATTGCAGCACTATTTACAATAACCAGGTCATGGAAGCAACCTAAATGCCCATCGAAAGACAGTGGATAAAGAAGATGTGGTACTACATATATACAATGGAATATTTCTCAGCCATTAAAAGGAATGAAATTGGGTCATTTGTAGAGACATGGATGGACCTAGAGATTGTCATACAGAGTGAAGTAAGTCAGAAAGAGAAAAACAAATATCGTATATTAACACATACATGTGGAATCTAGAAAAATGGTACAGATGAACCAGTTTGCAAGGCAGAAATAGAGACACAGATGTAGAGAACAAATGTATGGACACCAAGGGGGGAAAGCGGGGGTGGGGGGGGGGTGGTGGGATGAACTGGGAGATTGGGATTGACATGTATACACTAATATGTATAAAATAGATGACTAATAAGAAAAATATATATATACTCAAAGACAAATAAAGGTGGCAGAACTACTTCAGATTAAAGGAGACTAAACAGACATTGCAACTAAATAAAATGACATTGCATAATAGACCCGGTGGTAGTGGGGTGGGAGAAGAGAATATTTACATATTCTCCAAGCATCTTTTCACAAATTACTTAAGTACACAGTGGAGAAACCTGGGAGACATCACTTAACCAAGTGATCAAAGCAACACCTGGTCTGGGATTTTCTTTTGCTACAGAGGACATTATTGAGAAAATTAGCAAAATATGATTAAGGTTTGTAGATTAAATAAGAGAACTGTACCAATGTTAATCTCCTGATTTTGTAAATTTCTCCTGATTTTCACAATTGTACTGTGGTTGTGAAAGAGAATGTTATTATTTTTAGAAAACACACACACACACACAAAACAGGAAATACTTCTCTGTTTTATGGAGATATTTAGGAGAAAATGAACAGCATGTTTTCTACTTCACTTTCAGATGACTGAGAAAATAAAATGTGTGAGAATATATATACCCAATTGAAAACATGTAAATGTACATTCATTCTCCAATTTTTTGATATAGGGCCAAGGCTATTCCTTTTTGATTGGTTTCACTGACTATAGTTCTGCCTCCTTATTCTGGAATAATCTTACATCTATAGAGAGTTGTCTAAGATAACCAGTTTTAGATTCTTTCAAATAGAGTCAGAGCTTAAACACATTTTTCAAGCAATCTCTATGTAGGGTCTGTATAGATTTTTAGGTTTTTTGCTAATCTTTTTCAATTCCTATTCACATTTAATCCCATAACATCTTTTTAGTCACTCACTTTTCCAAGATGATTCACTCTTATATAAACAACTCTTCATTGAATTCATATCTTATCCATTAGTGAAATGTTTGTTAACTATGTAGAGAACGTAAGGGTGGGGGGCCTAAAATGTCTCGACTAGTGACGATGTCTCTAGATAAATATTTTTGGAAGAAGGTCCCAAGGGATATTAGTAATAATAAAATTAAAATAATGACGTTCACACCCACCAGCGCCGTGACGTTTCCAAGGCTGACCATAAAAGGCCAAAAAGTGGGCAGTGGCCCAATTCCTGGAAATCTTGACCCCTTCTCCAAAACAGTTGGAATAATCCTCCAACTTATTAGCCTATGAAATTATCCAGCCCATAAAAACGAACCACCACATATTTCAGGGCCTTTCACCTTCTGAGATGGTCCATACTCTGTGGAGGGTGTCTCTCCCAGGGCCTCTCTTACCTTTTGAGACGGACTGCATTCTGTTTATGGGATGTGTGTCTCTCTAAATAAATCCACTTCTTACCTATCAAAATTAATTAATTAATTGATAATGTTCCAAAAGTGAAGTAAGGTGCAATGTTACATGGATCTCCCCATCACTCCCAACCAAGTGATAGTAACAATGAACAGCATCAGTTGTTTTGTATACTGGGCAGACTGTTATGAACGATACTAATTAGAATATTTGGCACTAACCTATTAAGAAAAATTTATAATTGAATCTCATTGGTCTACTCAGAAAATGTACCAAGCAGTTTTCTTTTTTCTTTGTTGAAGTGTAGTTGATTTACAATTTTGTGTTAGTTTAAGGTGTACGGCAAAGTGATTCAGTTATATATATACATTTGTTTTCAGATTCTTTTCCATTATAGGTTATTACAAGACATTGAATATAGTTCTCTGTGCTAAACAGTAGGTCCTTGTTTATCTATTTTATATATGGTAATGTATATCTGTTAATCCCAAACTCCTAATTTATCCCTCCTTCCACTCAAGTAGCTTTCTAAGTGCCGGGAATATATCAGAGAACAAATTCTCTCCTCATTATGGAGCATATATTCAGATGTGGCAAGTGGGGGAAGGGAGATACTGACAGCCAGGAAAAAATATGCCAAATAAATAAGTAAATTATATTGTATGTTAGAAAGTGAAAGTTATATAGATTAAAAGCAAAGTGAATCCAGCAGTGGAAATATAAGGATGGGAAATTATTTTTTTAATAATTATGGGAAAGACTCACTGAGAAGCTGACTGAGTTGCAATTTGAAGAGGGTGAGGGAATTAATGTTCAAGACAAAGGAAACAGCTAGTACAGTGGTCCCAAGGCAAGACTATATTTGGTGTGCTTGAGAAATAGCAAGGTGGCCAGTATGGGTGAAGATTAATGAGTGGGGAAGGAATAGAAGTAGATTCAGAGAAGTAAGGAGGGCGGTGGTGGTGGGAGCTGGTCAGCCCCCTGCAGACCACTTTAAGTAGTTCAACTTTTACTCTGAGTGAGATAGAGAGCCTTTGGAGAATTTCAAGTAAATGAACAACACGATCTGATTTAAACTGTAAAAGATTTACTCTAGTCATCTTGTTTAGAATAGATACCAGGGAGGGGTAAAGAGAGTTAGAAGGCTGAGGCAGGATTCTAGGCATCAGATAATGATGACTCTGACCAGGGTCATTGTAACAGATGGAGATATATTTCTAAAGTAATGCAAATAGGATTCCCCAAAGAGCTGGATATAAGATATGGGAGAAAGAGAGGAAACAAGGACAACTCCAAGAATTTTTGTCAGAAGAACTGAAAGTTGGTGGTGTTGCCATCAAATACCTTTACTGTGACAGTGAGTGCTTGCTTTGGCAGAACATATACTAAAATTGGAACGAAACAGAGAAGATTAGCATGGTCCCTGCACAAGGATGACACACAAATTTGTGAAGCATTCCGTATTTTTGGTGAAAGACTTGTACTCAGAAAACTATAAAACACTGATGAGAGAAATCAAAGGTGACATAAACAGATGGAGAAATATGCCATGTCCTTGGATTGGAGAATCAATATTGTGAAAATGACTATACTACCCAAAGCAATCTACAAATTCAATGCAATCCCTATCCAACTACCAATGGCATTCTTCAGAGAATTAGAACAAAAAATTTTACAATTTGTATGGAAATGCAAAAGACCCCAAATAGCCAAAGCAATCTTGAGAATGAAAAACGGAGCTGGAGGAATCAGGCTCCCCGACTTCAAACTATAATACAAAGCTACAGTAATCAAGACAGTATGGCACTGGCACAAAAACAGAAATATAGATCAATGGTACAGGATAGAATGCCCAGAGATAAACCCACACACATATGGTCACCTAATTTATGACAAAAGAGGCAAGAACATACAAGGGAGAAAAGATAGCCTCTTCAATAAGTGGTGCTGGGAAAACTGGACAGCTACATGTAAAAGAATGAAATTAGAACACTCCCTAACACCATACACAAAAATAAACTCCAAATGGATTAAAGACCTAAATGTAAGACTGGACACTATAAAACTCTTAGAGGAAAACATAGGAAAAACACTCTTTGACATAAACCACAGCTCTTTTTTGACCCACCTCCTAGAGTAATGAAAATAATAACAAAAATAAACAAATGGCACCTAATGAAACTTAAAAGCTTTTGCACAACGAAGGAAACCATAAACAAGATGAAAAGACAACCCTCAGAATGGGAGAAAATATTTGCCAACGAAGGAACTGACAAAGGATTAATCTCCAAAATATACAAGCAGCTCATGGAGCTCAATATCAAAAAAACAAACAACCCAATTAAAAAATGGGCAGAAGACCTAAATAAACATTTCACCAAAGAAGACATACAGATGGGCAAGAGGCATATGAAAATCTGCTCAACATCACTAATCATTAGAGAAATGAAAATCAAAACTACAATGAGTTATCATCTCACACTGGTCAGAATGGCCATTATCAAAAAATCTAGAAACAATAAATGCTGGAGAGGGTGTGGTGAAAAGGGAACCCTCCTGCACTGTTGGTAGGAATGTAAATTGATACAACCACTATGGAAAACAGTATGGAGGTTCCTTCAAAAACTAAAAACAGAACTACCATATGACCCAGCAATCCCACTACTGGGCATATACCCTGAGGAAACCATAATTCAAAAAGAGACATATACCACAATGTTCACTGCAGCACTATTTACAATAGCCAAGACATGGAAGCAACCTAAATGTCCATCAGCAGATGAATGGATAAAGAAGATGTGGCACATATATACAATGGAATATTACTCAGCCATAAAAAGAAATGAAATTGAGTTATTTGTAGTGAGGTGGATGGACCTAGAGTCTGTCATACAGAGCGAAGTAAGTCAGAAAGAGAAAAACAAATACCGTATGCTAATGCATATATATGGAATCTAAAAAAAAACGGTACTGATGAACCTAGTGGCAGGGCAGGAATAATTATGCAGACATAGAGAATGGACTTGAGGACTCAGGGTGGGGAGGGGGAAGCTGGGGTGAAGTGAGAGAAGCATCGACATATACACACTACCAAATTCCAAATAGATATCTCGTGGGAAAGCAGCCACATAGCACAGGGAGATCAGCTCGGTGCTTTGCGATGACCTAGAGGGGTGGGAAAGTGAGGGTGGGAGGGAGGCTCAAGAGAGAGGGCATTTGGGGATATATGTATGCATATGGCTGATTCACTTTGTTGTACAACAGAAACTAACACAGCACTGTGAAGCAATTATACTCCAATAAAGATGTATAAAAAAAATCTGACAGTGAAAACCTAGAAGCCATATTGGTAACCCATGGACTTTTCCTATTTACCTCCTGTAATGCCTACTATTACTTTGGTTAGAAAAGTTCTGCTGAAAACGTTTAATGTCTATTTCAGATTGCCTTCTTTATTTTCTTTATGGAGTTGGCTGTGCTCAAAGAATTAGAGCTGAGCTTGAATCTGAATTAGAATTGGTCCCCAGAAATACTCCATTCAGACTTACACAGCAGTCTATTTTGGCACATTTCTTAGTGGCTGTTCATACTTGTTCTCTAACAATTTTTTCCTAGCATCTAAGTCAAGTTCTTTTTTTTTTTTTTTAATTTTTATTTATTTATTTATTTAAATTTTATTTATTTATTTATGGCTTGTGTTGGGTCTTCGTTTCTGTACGAGGGCTTTCTCTAGTTGCGGCAAGTGGGGGCCACTCTTCATCGCGGTGCGCGGGCCTCTCACTATCGCGGCCTCTCTTGTTGCGGAGCACAGGCTCCAGACGTGCAGGCTCAGTAATTGTGGCTCACGGGCCCAGTCGCTCCGCGGCATGTGGGATCTTCCCAGACCGGGGCTCGAACCCGTGTTCCCTGCATTGGCAGGCAGATTCTCAACCACTGCGCCACCAGGGAAGCCCTAAGTCAAGTTCTTGATCTGGTGGCCAACATAACAGATGTCATTAATCTTGATCATAAAAGCTGTCACACAATAATTACAGTAAATTATTTTTTCGTTCATTTGTTTAGGGTTTGTTTGTTTTTTACCCACTGACCTTTGGTGGTTACTATTTAGGCACTTGTTTCTCTGTGTATTTATAAGTTGAGCTGATTGACAGGTCATGATCTATATGAATGATTCTTCTTTCTTTTTATCCATACTCTGATGGTTTTCATGTACTGATAATTGCAGTCAATGTCAAATCTCTCAAAATTTCTTCCTCTCTGACCTAGTTGCTTGGCAGAAAACCTAGAAGTCATCCACACCACTCCATTATCACTCTCATCCATAACCAAGTCTATTTTCTTCTTTATTCTAATATCTGTTAGCTACAGTCTCCTCTCAATGTGCATCACACCTGTTTCAACTCATCCTTAACATTTCTTTCTTGAATTACTTGTGTAGCAAATACAGCAAAAATTACTTATTTAAAAGCCATCTATAGTTACTTCAACATTCTAGGAATTGCAGAAGTCATCTTTAGGGGCTCATTTGTTTGGAAAAACCCATTAATGGACCTCTGATTATAAAAGCTAAAGACACGTAGCTGAAACTAGTAGGAAAGCTCTACAAACAAAGCAAAATAATTATCCTCAATGTGTGTCAAGATTATTATTTGGCTAAATTATGATGGATTATTACTATTTTTATATTTCTTACTCTTAGAAGCCCTGGGACCTGGTAAAGCAGTAATATTAGAGAGAGACATCTGATTTGAGTAGAAACAAGTTCCAGAAACATGACAGAATGTTAGAGGAAGCCCTGTGACAGGGCAAGGTTAATAGACACAAGGGAAAGCACTATCTGAAACTCAATTTTAAGTTTTCAGTTTTGTTTTCCTAATGATTTTTTAAATCTTTATTTAAGAATTATCTGCAGTAATATTAGGAAGAAACATGGACAAGAGAACAGAAGTAATCTTAAGTAAGGAGGAGAGGTAGTTTGAGAGGTAATCAAAAGATGTAAACATCCACTGAAAAGTTTGAGAACTTTTAGGCACCGGGACTGAATTCCTTGACGGATCACAGGGGAAAGGCTCAAATTACAGATGTTTGGGTATTAAAAGGAAAGTTAACTTTAGATGTGTGGGTATTTTGTGCCCACTTGGGATACACAGCCTGCTTTCAATATTGTTCTTTGTTCTCTTTCTGAGCGATCATTCTGTCTTTCGTATATAACCATATTTCCCTCCTGACTAACCTCTTTCATTAAATCCCTATTATCTTCTATACAAAGTAAAGACTGCTTGCTTGTCCTTTTCTCCTTAACTTCCAAATGTAAATCCTTCCATATCTTTAGATAACCTATATTTTATTCATCCAACTTCCAAGTTCCTTAGTGTGTCATATTTTCACATGCTTCAAAGTCTTTGCACTAATTATACCTGTGATGGAAATATTTCCTCCCTTATCTGAATGACGATTATTGATGCAGTTACAGATTTAGCCCAAGACAGAGCTTTCTTGATCCCCTTTATGTGGAGTTAGGAGATACTTATCCATGCTCTCAAAGTATCCGTGTACACTGCCATCAAAACCTATGCCAGACTCTGCTGTAGTTGCTGATTTTCTTGTTTATGGTGTCATGTTCATCTATGAATTCATACCAACTATCCCAGATACTAGCATCTACTGGGTGTTCAGTAAATATTTCCTAAGTAATCAAATCAATAAGTTATAGTAGTTGGGGAGCCACATGATGTTATAAAAAATACTCATTTACTTTTAATATAAAAATAAAATATTTAGTATAGATCAGTCATAAATACAATTCAATTTTTGTTTTATTACTTCAGAACTTTAAGTAAATGCATAGATGTATGTGTACAAATACAAGTATTTTCAGATATTTGTAAAATTTTATCATATTGTATCATAATATTCCTGCTTCTCTCACTCATAAAATAGTATGGGTTTTCCCAGTCAGTACATAGAAAGTAAATTATTATTTTTAACAGCTACATAAAATTCCATTGAATGGATGTTCTAAATTTTATTGACAATTGTCTCTTTTTAGACATATGCTTATTTCAAAACTTTCACTATCCTAAATGACTATGCATATTTATATTTGCCTACTTGTCCACTTGTTTCCTCTGGATCTATGCCTATGAGTGAATTCATAAATATCTTGGACTTAAGTGTTTAATAGTAAACACAGGGGGAAAGTCTGTGCCGTGTACATTTTGTACCCTTCTTATGGATATAAAAGGCTGAGGTTTTCTACAAGTAACTGGGTGTGATGTTCCTGGTTTTTGCAACAGCTGCTTTCAAAAAGGGAAGAACATTACACTCTTCCGAAAAGAATCCATTTATGAAAACATTCATCTCTATGCTGACAAAATATAAAGCAATTTTACCAGAATGAATATAGCTCACATACCACTTTTGGATTTCAACAGGAAGAATAATTTTGGTTGCCACCTAACTTACTACTCTTTTTTTTTTCTAGAAAGAATAAGAGAAATGATTCTTTTCACCATAAATAAGTGACAACATCCTTACACAGGGAACATTAACAATAAAAAAAGATACAAATATCTCAGAACCCCACCAAGTTATATTTGCCCACTTGTACTGGCACTTTATTAAGGATTTAAGTTTTGCTTGAAGTTCAAATTTTCCCTTCTTTCCAATTTCTTCATCCAAAATACAAGTTTCTGGCCTCTGGGATTATGTTCTTCATGATGGAAAGGCATTGTATGATTTGCTTTCCCTTAAGGATTTCTGGGATCTCTTGATAAAGACCTCAAAGAGTTTTCTAACTCTGAAGTAGGATATGCTTAAATGGAAAGGAAAGTGGGCATGGAGTCAAAATGTCACTGTGTCAATCCTTGTTCATCTACATAATAAACAATGTTGGGTAAACCATTTAACTTATTTAAGCCTCAGTATTCTTATCTGCAAGATGAAGAAATTATTAATTATTTCACAAGGTAGCGGGCAAGAGTACATGAAATGTACAGCACATTGCCTGAGTAAAGAATGAGTCATTTGCGACTGTTAGCAGACAAGATTAGCTTGTCTTTCACAAAAGCCTTAGTTTCCTCCCCTTTGTTCTTTTGATGTCAGAATTCAGTATTTAGTATTCCTCTTTGTCCCTGGGAATAGGTTTTCCTTCCTCATGTTCAATATCTGATTTTTAGAGTAACTTTTCCTTCATTTTAAAAGAAGTCTAATACTTTCCAATTTTGATACCCATTTCCCAGACCTTATGATTTTGCAGAAAGGAAAAAGACTTCTGCAATGTCTGCTTTCTCTTCTGGATATGCTATTCTGTAGCCCCCTCATACTGGCAATCCTGCTATTTTGTGCATGTATAACAGCACCAGCAAATTTTAATAAACCAAAGGAAGTGCCCTCTTTCCTGCATTCTTGCCTAATGGCTACAACTGGACTCTACTCCTGCCTCATATCCTATGTTTCTGTTTTTAATACTCAAGGGAACGCTTGCTCTGTCCTGTGTCCTAATCCTCTCTTATTTGGTCAGCCTGCTATTTCCCCCAACTTTGATCATTCTTATACCTTCACTATTTATTGGACCTAATTTTTAAATGACCTACTTTTATATCCTGCTTTTTTATTCTTTTAAATTTAAATCATATATGCCTGAATTTATTATTGTGGGCAACTTGGCCACAAAATAATCCAGCTGTGAAAGCCAAAGCATCCAGCTCAGAAGACACTTTTAGAAATGCAGTGAAATTCTACTATCTGGGAGGGTCTCTGGGGTCAACTTCTAATATAATAATATCCTCAGCATAAATATTTTCCATTTTCTTCCATTTTATTACTTATTTACTCATATAATTATTTAAAATAGGGTTATCTTATATTATTGAACTGGAATTTGTTTTGAACCTCCGAGTATCAAGAGCAGAGTTAATAAGTTCTGCTTTTTTAATGCTCTCATAAGACTTTTTTTGGTAACTCTCTAAGTTCTAAATTAGATAGTAAATTCTTCGAGGGCAGGGATCATATTTATTTTTATTTTGCGCTTAGGACAGATTCTGGCGTACACTGAGCTGCATTAACTAAATTACATGGACTAATAGATCCATTAAATGAAAATTTTCTCCATGGTCTACTCAGACATTATCTTAGAACAAGACTCAAATGAGAGATTGTATAAAAAAAAAACTTTTAAACAAAATATTTTGAAATTTCAGGATATTCTTTTATTCATTTACTCAGTAAACATATTTTCATTTCGTGCCCAGTATTATGTGCCAAGCTCAAAAAAATTACTTACATTGGAGTAGTTTTTAGCTTTATCCTGTGACTTGTTTTGTTAAACTAAATTTTGTTTTTGATAATTTATTCTAAGATTCATATTCTACATGTCTATTGATATTTTTCTATCTCTTGCAATTTTCCTTATGGGCCTTAATGACACAGTTTTACCTAGTATTTCATTCCCAAATCTTGACATTTTTAGAACTATGTTTTTCTTTACCTTTCCTGGGGGTTCCACATGCTATTACCTATTTATTTGGTAAAGAAATTTCTGCTCGATTGATTATTAACAGATCTTAATGAGCTCATATGTTATTACTCTCTGATACGATGTTTGCATTTTTGTCTAAGAATCATCTCATTAAGTTTTTTCACCATAATAGTTCATAATTCAGATATAGTTTTCACCTAGGTCAAGTTGCTTTCTGTGCATACATATTTTACTCTTACGTTTGAAGAAGTAAATTTTGACACATATTTCAATAATCGTTTGATCCAGATGGTTAAATTTTATAAATATCTTCTCACCCAAAGGTGAAATTTTCAACATCTGAAAGTAATTCTAGTAAAAACTGTTGAAATGTATTTCTTACATAGTCATAAAGTAAATTGTAGGAAATGCTTTGGCAAAAAGTGACTAGAAGGTAAAAATTCATGTATGATTGGAAAACTTTTGAAAGGGGTTGAAATCAGAGAAAAAGCAAATAAAAATCAGTGGAACTATTTTTCTAAATTAAAAATAAAAGTAAACAGTCAAAACATTCTAGAATATGTTTCTCACATACTGAGAACTAAGATTTACAGTGCTGCAGTGCCAAATATAAACCTCAAATATGCAGGAAGATTTAAAAAGGTGTTTTTTAAGATGCAAGAAACTTGAATGAACTTTCAGGTACTGTAGCAGAATAGCAGGGCTCACACTTCTCCTTTCTCCTCTTATCAGTTCAACCGAGAAGGTCCTGAATTCAAACTCATGTTGATGGTGATTCCCTTTACTTCTCAGAAAAGGGGATTGGTTAAATCCATAAATCGTTTCTTGTTTCTTGGAGCCATATATGCATGTGCTATGTCAATAGAGTACTGAAATTAGCAACCCTGTAGGGCTTTCATCTGCTCTGCATTGCTGTTTTTTTTCTCTTCACTTGTCTGGTGTCAAGTTAAGTAAAAAATTATCTTTCTTGTCTAATTTCTAAGACAATACAAGTTGAACTTTTTTATGTTCCTTCAAGATACATATTATTCCTCTTTTTGAAACCACTAACCCTTAACTCTCCTTTCAGTCAAACTTTTACTGTATCTGTTCCTGGAAATTGCAGTGGCCAGTTGCAGAATAAGAGAATTGTCATCTATCACATTTCTTTAGAATGTTTTCACAGGGGCTAGAAGAAAATATTTACACAATGGTCTGGTGAAAAAAAAAAAAGTGGGATGGGAATAATGGGAAGTGGCCCCTTTCTTGTAGGATTGCAGTGTAATTGCTTCTGAGATTAGTAAGAATGATGAATTGTTACACAGTGGTGGGGAAGTTCTGAGTGGGTGACCCAGAGAGACATTGTCGTTGGATTTTGTTCTGCTCTAGCTTATCTCCCCTGGCTGTGATCACTGCTGAAAAAAATGAAGAGATAGGAACCATTTTAAATGATCTCAGTCCTCGCCTGGGCTCTCAGTTCTGTCATTAGGCTCATTCTACCACAATCTGTGCTATGTCACTTTCTCATATTTCACATAAAAAAAAAAAATCACTTCACTGAAGCGCTTCTCACCAAATTCCTTATTGACCTCTACATCACAAATCAAAAAACTCTTGCCAGCCCTCATTTTATTTGATATATCAACATTATTTGACACATGGACTATTTTCTTTTTGTTTGTTTGTTTCTAATATTTTATTTTCTTGAGTATAGTGTTTCATTCTCCAGGATTTTCTCATATATACCTGAACATTTCTCCTCTCTTTTTCTTTGAAAACTTTTTCTGCTTTATTTAACCACTCCATACTGGAGTTTCTTGTATGTTCATCATTACCCATACTCTCGTGGCAAGTGACCTCTTTGATTTCTGTGTCTTCAATTGCCATCTGCATACTCTCAAGCTTACATCTCCAGTCCAGATTTCTCCTCCATGATTCTTAATTGCACATGTATTGTTTACTTATTGCCTCCTCTTGGATGTTTCAAAGAGATTTCAAATGTCACATGCCCAATTTTGAACTTGCTACCTTTCATTCCAAATCTGCCCTTTTTCCATCCAGTGTCTTTATCATAGTTAATGATAACCTTATCTGTTGTGCAATCCATAATCTTGAATTCTTTCACCCCTTCACCATCAATCATCAAGGTTTATCTTTTAGACTACCAGAATGTATTTTGCCCATATCCACGTGTTTTTTTCTCCCTCTATTCTTGGATCTCAAGAAGACATAATAGAATCACTGATATCCTTGAGCTATGGCACATTGTCATTATGCGTACATGTGTACACCTTATTTATTTAGTCAGTCAGTCATTTATTTCTAGGAATAATTAAATGCTGTTGAACCCACCGCTACATCCAACATCCATACCATATGTCATTTATTACTGAGCCTCGTTAAAGCCTCCTATCTTGCATTATTACATCTACTTTTGCCCTTTTGCAAGCTCTTTTTATAATGTAGCCAGAGTAATTGTTGAAAATAGAAATTTGACCATATTACTATCTTGTTGGCTACCACTCAGGATCTTCTTTATGCCCTTAAGAAAAAGTTCTTAACATGGCTTTGAGTGTTCTGTGAGATCTGTCCCTGCCCTGCCTCTAAACTCATCAAATGCCAATCTCATCCTCAGTTTCTATGTTGCAGCCATACTGCATTTGTAACTCCTTCAATGCAACAGTCTATTTCTTACCTCATGAACTAGAAACATGCTTTCCGTTCTGCCTGGAGAAACTTCTGCTCTCTTATGGTAGCTATATAACTCATCCTTCAGAGCTCACCTTATAGGACACTTTCCCCTGGATGTCATACAAACCCTCTAGAATTGGTTGTTAGAGGTTAAGTCCACTTGCTATGTTCTTGCCCTCTATATCACATAGAACAACTTATTTGCTTATGTTTATGTCTATCATCCCTCCTAGACTATATGCTCAATGAAATGAGATGCCTTGAATGAATGAATTCCTAATGTATCCCAAGAAACTAACAGTATTTAATACAAGTAGATGTTTAAATATATTTGTTTATTAAATGCAAAAATATAAAATATGGAGTGGAAACCATATTGTATTGAGTTTAGCTGGGTGAAAGGAAAAGCAAATTGTGAACAAAAACTGCTTTCTCACAAAGAACTCTTAAAAAGGAAAAGCTGGAATTGCAAGTCTTTGCTGAAGAATATTGGGAAACTCAAATATCAAATGCTGAGGAATGTCAAGTACGAACATGAAATCTCAGCTACCAGGAATAGATCAGAGTCTAGAGTTAAAGCAAAGAGTTTATATTACAGGATGTGTGGTGGGAAAAGAGCAAGAAAAGATTGAGAACAAGAAGAAAGGTCAGTGTCAGATTATCCATAACGTATTCAATAACTGCTGTGTACAAAAAGTGTAGTTGTGTTTGACTAGCTTAAAGAACAAATGCAAGGCTAAGCAAATGATAATTTTCAGGGGGATCGTGAACATGGAGGGGCACCCGTAACATTACTTGGTAGAGAAAAATAATTTATACTCAATATGGGTGTAATCTAGGCCAGCTGTAAACCATAAAAGTGTGATATTAGGTAGGTTAGCCATGGCAATTGTTGGATGGAGTAGAGAGAAAGATATCTAGTCTGTGGCTGGTGATAAAATGGTACAAAGACAACATATTGCTTTTGTCTCATAAATATCTGTTGGAAGGCAGGACCCCCAGTTTTGAAGCACTCATTGATTTGGAGAGGAAGTCAAGATAGTAAGTGAAGCATAAGTGGATCATCTGGAACAAATTACTGGAACTGGTACATGACAAAAACTATCACAAGGCACGAACAAAAGCAGAAGTCCATTTACTAGAATTGGGGGAAAAGAAAATCGGTGTATGATGGAATCAAAGCCAACTATTTGTCAATAAGCAGCCTGTAATGCACTATTTATACACAACAAGCATCACATTATGCCAACATCCACACTTTATATGTTCAACGTAAATGATGAGTTTGCAAGTGTGAAGCTTAAATTTGTACTCAATGTGCTAGAATATTAGGGAAAATAATCTGAGAAAGAGGACAATATTGAGTTAATTAAAGTGAAGAGCACAAAGGAGTCAGAACACATTGCGCTCTGGGGTTTTGAGGGGAAAAAAATCAAATATGAGGGACAAAGAACTTTCAAGGAAAGCTGAAAAATAATAGTTGAAGAGTTTGAAACCAAGCGAGTCCTGGCACTCTATCACAAAGGATAGTTAGGTCTAGATGACCATTCTTCATGAACTGCAACAGAAGACTAGATAATTAATGGACTGTTTATTCAGTGATTGGTAGCGCCTAAAAAAAGAAAAATTGATCAGCATTACAAAGAGACTATAACTCAGGCAAATTAGAAAGAGAACACAGATGTTCTCAACAATTGGGTGGTGGAAGACTGAGTAAGGCATGGGTGTGTTCCATGATTTGTATAATAATACTATAAATCTGCAATTTGTATGTAGAGATTTTTTAAAACAGCAATACAGAAGTTTATTTCGTTATAAAAACACTAGGTGATTCTAACAAAGCTAATGACTTCATTTAGAGAAGGAATAAATGGGAGAATGGACACAAGGACTTTGCTAACAAGCCCAAAATCTGTTCCAAAATCCAAAATGAGTTCCAAAATCTAGTACCACCTCTTTCTCTATTCCTGTTCCTTCTTCCTTTTGCCATGCACAAGCCCACATAAAAATATAAAAGTTTTCCTACCAAATTATCTTCTAACTTTCAGGTGCACTCAAAATTTTTCACATCTTCAGTTTTCCCCAAAATGGCTCTCATTGAAGGGTTTGCCTTGCACTATGTATTGCTGTAAACCTGAAAGATGGGGCTAATGCTAGAGTTTTCCCTTTTCTTTATCCTCCATCAAAAAGCATTCAATGCGACTTCTCTGTTGGCGCAGTGGTTAAGAATCCGCCTGCCAATGCAGGGGATGCGGGTCCGAGACCTGGTCCGGGAAGATCACACATGCCGCAAAGCAACGAATCCCGTGCGCCACAACTACTGAAGCCTGCGTGCCTCTTGCAGAACAACTAAGCCTGTGTGCCACAACTACTGAAGCCTGCGCACCTAGAGCCCATGCTCCACAACGAGAAAAGCCACCACAATGGGAAGTCTGCGCACCGCAACAAAGCCCCAGTGCAGCCAAAAATAAATAAATAAATAAATTTATTTTAAAAATAAAAAAGCTCACTAAGATTTTCTAAACAGCTTTATTGAGGTAAAGTTGATATACACTACGCTGCACATACTTAAAGTGTTCAATTTTTTATTTTTGATAAACAGGTGTGTACCTGTGAAACTATCAACACAATCAAGACAATGAACATATCAATTACCCTCCGAAAGTTGCGTCATTTTTACCCCTTGGTGTAATCCCTCCTTTTCACCCTTCCCAATCTATCCCTAAGCAACCACTCCTTCCAGACACAATAGATTAGTTTGCATTTTCCAGAATTCTATATAAATAAGATCGCAAAGTATAAGATTCATTGCTGTTGTAACACGTATCAACAGTTCATTCCTTTGTAATGCTGAGTAGTAGTCTCACTGTTCGTTTACCCACTTACCAGTTGAAGGACATTTGGTTTGTTTCTAGTTTTTGCCCATTACAAATAAAACTGGTGCAAACATTCATGTACAAGTCACTAAATGGATATATGTTACCATTTCTCTTAAGTAAAACCTTAGAAGTTTGTTTAGTGTTCAAAAAATAATTGCCAAATTATTTTTGAAAGTGCTTACATCATTTAAATTCCATTAAGACTGTAGGAGAGTTCTAGATCCTTAACATCCTCAGCAACATTTTATGTAGTCAGTCTTTGTAATTTAAAACAGTCTATTAGGTATGTAGTTGTATCTCATTGTGGGTTTATTGAAAATTTGCATTTCCTTATGGACTAATGGTGTTTCGAATCTTTCCGAGTGCTTTTTGCCATCCTGTACATTCTTTGGCGAAGTGTCTGTACAAATTTCTTGCTTATTTTTAAAATAAGGTTGGTTGTTTTCCTATGATTGAGTTTTGAGAATTTTTTATGAATTTAGAGTACAAGTCCTTTATCAGATACATGATTGGCAAATACTTCTCCCAGTCTGTGGCTTGTCTTTCATTCTTTTGTGACTTTTAAAGAGCAAAACTTTTTAATTTTGATGATGTGCAATTTATCAAATTGTTGTCTTCATTATGGCAGTTTTATAAAAAAGTCTCGAAATAGGCTAGTGTTAATCCTCCCACGTGTTCATCACTTTCAAATTTGTTATGGCTATTCTAGACCCTTTGCAGTTCCAAATAAAATTTAAAATCAATTTTCCAGTTTTTATGAAAAAATGCTCACTGGGATATTGGTTCCGGTTACATTGAATTTAGAATCAAATTGAGAAGCATTGAAATCTTAATAATATCTTCTAACCCAAGAACGCAGTATACCTCTCGAATTATTTAAGTCTTCTTTAATTTCTTTCAGGAATATTGTGTAGTTTAGAGTGTATAGGACTTTCACATTTTTGGTCGAATTTATTCCTAAATATTTTGTATAATTTTGATACTACTACAAATGGAATTTATTTTTTCAATTTTAATTTCTGATTTTTTTGTTGCTTGATTTTTGTATATTGATCATTTATCCTGCAACCCTGCTAAACTCAATTACTAGTTCTAGTAGTCTTTTTGTAGATTCTATTAGATTCTATTCTATTAGATTGTAATCGTCCTACACAGACGATTGTGTCATCTGCAAAACAAGACTGTTTTACTTCCTTTTCAATATGGATGCTTTTATTTCTTTACCTTGACTGATTGTACTGGTTAGTATCTCCAGTACCATGTTGAATAGAAATGATTAAAATGAACATTTTTGTCTTTTGATCTTAAGGAGAAAGCATTCAGTCTTTCAGCATTAAATATGATTTTAGCTGTAGGTTTTTCATAGGTGTCCTTTATGTACCTAGTTCACTAAGAGTTTTTATTGGGAATTGATATAACACTTTGTGAAAGGCTTTTTTACATCTATCAAGTTGATTGAATTATTTTTCTGTTTAAGTGTCTTAATATAATGAGTTGTGTATAATGATTTTTGAATATTAAATTAACCTTACATTTTTGGGATGAACCCTGATTATCATTTTATAAATTGTTAGATTTTATTTGCTAACATTTTGTTTAGAGTTTTGCATATATGTTTTTGAGAGATATTCATATGTAATTTTCCTTCCTTATAATGTCTTTTTCTGGTTTTGATATCAAGTCATATTGGCCTCATAGAACATGTAGGAAAGTAGTCACTACTTTTTATTTTCTGGAAATGTTTGTTTAGAATTGGTATTATTTTTTTTCCTTAAACATTTGTTAGAATTTACCAGTGAAGCCAATGGGAGTTGGAATATTCATTGTGGGAAGATTTTTAGTAAGTTTAATGCATATACATATATATGTATTAGATGTGTGTTTATATTTTTTCAGGTTGTTTCTTCTTCAGTGGTCTTTTGTAGTTTGTGCTTTTTAAGGAATTTGTCCATTCGATATAAACTGTCAATTTATTGGCAAAGAGTATTTATACTAATTTATACTATACCCTTATTTTCATTTAATTCTGTAGAATTTCCAGTGATTCCCATTCTTAATATTGGCAATTTGTGCCTTTCTTTTTCCTAATCAGGCTAGTTTTAGTTCTAACCATTTTATTTGCATTCTCAGAGAACCAGGTTTGGGTTTCATTTATATTCTCTATTTTTCTGTTCTTTATTTCATTGATTTCAGCTTTGATCTTTAGTAATTTCTATCTTCTACTTACTGGGTTGAATTTTCTCTTCTTTTTCTAGTTTCTTAAATTGATGCCGTTAATTGAGACCTTTCTTCTTTTTTAATATAGGTGTTTAGTGCAATAAATTTCCCCTTAAGTACTGTTTTAGTGACGTCCCACAAATTTTGATGTGTTGTGTTTTCATTTTTATTCATTCCTAAATATTTTTTAATTTCTTTTTTGATTTTTTCTTTTTGAACCCAACAGCACATTAAAAGGATCATACACCATGATCAAGTGGGGTTTATCCCAGGGATGCAAGGATTCTTCAATATATGCAAATCTATCAATGTAATACACCATATTAACAAATTGAAGAATAAAAACCATAAGATCATCTAATAGATGCAGAAAAAGCTTTTGACAAAATACAACACCCATTTATGATAAAAACCCTCCAGAAAGTAGGCATAGAGGGAACTTACCTCCGTAATAAATGCCATATATGACAAACCCACAGCCAACATTGTTCTCAATGGTGAAAAACTGAAACCATTTCCACTAAGATCAGGCACAAGACAAGGTTGTCCACTCTCACCACTGTTATTCAACATAGTTTTGGAAGTTTTAACCACAGCAATCAGAGAAGAAAATGAAATAAAAGGAATCCAAATCAGAAAAGAAGAAGTAAAGCAGTCACTGTTTGCAGATGACATGATACTATACATAGAGAATCCTAAAGATGCTACCAGAAAACTACTAGAGCTAATCAATGAATTTGGTAAAGTAGCAGGATATAAAATTAATGCACAGAAATCTCTTGTATTCCTATACACTAATGATGAAAAATCTGAAAGAGAAATTAAGGAAACACTCCCATTTACCACTGCAACAAAAAGAATAAAATACCTAGGAATAAACCTACTTAAGGAGACAAAAGACCTGTATGCAGAAAACTATAAGACACTGGTGAAAGAAATCAAAGACGATACAAACAGATGGAGAGATATACCATGCTCTTGGATTGGAAGAATCAACATTGTGAAAATGACTATATTAGCCAAAGCAGTCTACAGATTCAATGCAATCCCTATCAAACTACCAATGGCATTTTTCACAGAACTAGAACAAAAAATTTCACAATTTGTATGGAAAAACAAAAGACCCTGAATAGCCAAAGCAATCTTGAGAAAGAAAAACAGAGCTGGAGGAATCATGCTCCATGATTTCAGACTATACTACAAAGCTACAGTAATCAAGAGAGTAGGGTACTGGGACAGAAACAGAAATGTAGATCAATGGAACAGGATAGAAAGCCCAGAGATAAACCCATGCACCTATGGTCACCTTATTTTTGATAAAGGAGGCAAGAATATACAATGGAGAAAAGACAGCCTCTTCAATAAGTGGTGCTGGGAAAACTGGACAGCTACATGTAAAAGAATGAAATTAGAACATTCCCTAACACTATACAGAAAAATAAACTCAAAATGGATTTCTTCTTTGACCACTGGATTATTAAAAGTGAGCTATTTTGGTTTCCAAATATTTGAGGTTTTCCAGAGATATTACTGTTATTGATTTCTACTCCCATTGTGATCAGAGAAGATATTTTATATGATTTGAATTACTTTAATTTGTTGAGAATTTATTTATGCCCCAAAACATTATCTATCTTAGGAAATGTTCTGTATGCACCTGAAAAGAATGTAAGTTCTGTTGTTATAGGAAGAAATATTCTGTATATGTTGTTCAGGTTATGCTGATTGATAGTGTTGTTCTGTTCTATTCCTACTGATTTTCTGCCTACTTGTTTTACAAATTGTTGAGAGAGATTTTGAAATATCCTAATATAATTCTGGATTTTCTATTTCTCCTTGTAGTTTTATAAGTTTTTGCTTCATGGATTTTGAAGCTCTGATGTTAATTTCACAAACATTTAGGATTGATATGCACTCTTGATAAATGTACCATTTATCATTATGAAATGATTTTCTTTATTTCTGGACATATTTATTCTCTGAAATCACTTTGTGCTAATTTTAACATAGTCACTCTGTCTTCCTTTAAATTGGTGTTAGCATGGCATGTCTTTTTCCAATCTTTTACTTTTATTCTACTCTTTCTTTATATTATTTAGACATTATATAGTTGAATTTTGATTTTTAATTCAGTCTGCCAATTTTAGCCTTTTAATTGGGTGTGCTCTATTTACATTTAATGGGATTATAGATACAGTTGGGTACAAATCTACTATCTTGCTCTTTATTTTCTACTTCTCCAATCTATTCTTTGTTCATTTTCCCTCTCTTTTACGCCTTCTTTTGGATTAATTAAATACTTTTTATGATCTCATATTATCTACTTTATTGGCTTATTAGCTATAACTCTGTTTTATTATCTTAGTGGCTGCTTTAGGTTTATAGTATATGATTTTAGCTCACCATAGTCTGCCTTTGACTAATTTACACAGGATAAATAAACTTTATAATAATATTCTTTCATTTGTGTTTTCATCCTTTGTGTTATTATTTTCATACATTTTCCTTTTACATGTTATAAGCTCACCTTGTATAGCTGTTATTCTTGCTTAAACAATCAATTATTTTAAAAAATAAATAATGATAAAAACCACATATTTACCTATGTAGTTACCATTTCTGGTGTTCTACATTCCTTGTGTTGAACCGTATTTCTATCTAATACCATTTTTATTCTGCCTGAAAGACTTCCATTAACATTTCTTGTGGTGTGGGTCTACTGGTGATGAATTATTTCAGCTTTTTAAAGTGAAACAAAAAATCTTAAAATTTGTATGGAAACACAAAAGACCCCGAATAGCCAAAGCATTCTTGAGAAAGAAAAATGCAACTGGAGGAGTCAGGCTCCCTGACTTCAGACTATACTATAAAGCTACTGTAATCAAAACAGTATGGTACTGGTACAAAAACAGAAACGTAGATCAATGGAACAGGACAGAAAGCCCAGAAATAAACCCACACACCTATGATCAAGTAATCTATGACAAAGGAGGCAAGATTATACAATGGAGAAAAGACAGTCTCTTTAATAAGTGGTGCTGGGAAAACTGGACAGCTACATGTAAAAGAATAAAATTGGAATGCAACTTCTTAAGACATTGATTGAAAGTCTTACCTGAGCAGGTAACTTCTTGTAAAAGAATAAAGTTAGAACACTCTCTAACACCATATATAAAAAATAAACTCAAAATTGATTAAAGACCTACATGTAAGACTGGATACTATAAAACTCTTAGAGAAAAATGTAGGCAGAACACTCTTTGATATAAATCACAGCAATATCTTCTTTGATCCATCTCCTAGAGTAATGGAAATAAAAACAAAAATAAACTAATGGGACCTAACTAAACTTAAAAGCTTTTGCACAGCCAAGGAAACCATCAACAAAACAAAAAGGCAACCTACTGAATGGGAGAAAATATTTGCAAATAACATGACCAACAAGGGGTTAATATCCAAAATATATAAACAGCTCTTGCAGCTCAACATCAAAAAAAAAAAAAAAAAGGCTTCCCTGGTGGCGCAGTGGTTGAGAATCTGCCTGCGAATGCAGGGGACACGGGTTCGAGCCCTGGTCTGGGAAGATCCCACATGCCGCGGAGCAACCGGGCCCGTGAGCCACAACTGCTGAGCCTGCGCATCTGGAGCCTGTGCTCCGCAACAAGAGAGGCCGCAATACTGAGAGGCCCGCACACTGCGATGAAGAGTGGCCCCCGCTTGCCGCAACTAGAGAAAGCCCTAGCACAGAAATGAAGACCCAACATAGCAACCAATCAATCAATTAAATAATAAATAAATCTTTAAAAAAAAAAAACTGATTTAAAAATGGGCAGAAGACCTAAATAGACATTTCTCCAAAGAAGACATTCAGATGGCCAACAGGCACAAGAAAAGATGCTCAACTTCACTAATTATTAGAAAAATGCAAATTAAAACCACAATGAAATATCACCTCACACCAGTCAGAATGGCCATCATCAAAAAGTCTACAGACAATAAATGCTGAAGAGGGTGTGGAGAAAGGGAACCCTCCTATGCTGTTGGTGGGAATGTAAATTGGTACAGCCACTATGGAGAACAGTATGGAGGTTCCTTAAAAAAACAGAGCCACCATGATCCAGCAATCCCACTCCTGGGCATATATCTTGAGAAAACCATGGTTCAAAAGGATACATGCCCCCCAATATTTATTGCAATACTGTTTATAATAGCCAAGACATAGAAGCAACCTAAATGGCCACCAACAGATGAATGGATAAAGAAGATGTGGTACTTATATACTATGGAGTATTACTCAGCCATAAAAAAGAATGAAATAATGCCACTTGCAGCAACATGGATGGACCTGGAGATTATCACAGAAAGTGAAGTCAGAGAAAGACAAATGTCATATGATATGGTTTATATGTGGAATCTAAAAAGAATGGTACAAATGAACTTATTTACAAAACAGAAATAGGCTCACAGACATAGAAAACAAACTTATGGTTACCAAAAGGACAAGTTGGGGGAGGTAGGGATAAAGTGGGAGGTTGGGATTAACATATAAACACTATTATATATAAAATAGATAATCAACAAGGACCTACTGTATAGCACATGGAACACTATTCAATACTTTGTAGTAACCTATATGGGAAAAGAATCTGAAAAAGAATAAATATATATATATGTATAACTGAATCACTTTGCTGTACACCTGAAACTAACACAATGTTGTAAATCGGCTATACACCAGTGTAAAATAAAAGTTAGGAAAAAAAATACTATTCAACCTCCTTTATTCCTAATGCAGGAAAAAACCAGTGAGAATTGTCTTTATTTCTCTTTATTTCTATTTTTTTTTCTTATACCTTAAATCCCTTTCTCTTTTTTCCTTTTAGCAAAGTGCTTCTCATACTTTAGGACACAATTTAAGCATCTTATCACAGAAAAGAGTTTTCTAACTGTTTGTTCCTGTCTTCTAGTTGGTATGACTAGTTCTTTCTTTATTTTTCACACTGTGCTTTGAAACTACGTTTATTATTGCTATTAGATGTATTTCTCTTACTTGAATTTGACTTATTTAGAGCTAAAATCAAATCTTGTAAATTTTTATTTCACAATTTGTAGAATTTGTAACAGTCCTGGCTAATTTTATTGCTGCTCTTCATCCCATTAGAAAAGAAAAAGGAATGAAATAATGCCATTTGCAGCAACATGGATGGACCTAGAGATTGTCATGCTGAGTGAAGTAAGTCAGACAGAGAAAGACAAATATCATATGACATCGCTTATTTGTGGAATCTAAAAAAATGGTACAAATGAACTTATTTACAAAACAGAAATAGAGTCACAGATGTAGAAAACAAACTTATGGCTACCAGGGAGGAAAGTGGGGGTGGGGGGAGGGAGAAGGACAAACTGGGAGATTGGGATTGACATACACACAGTGCTATATAAAAAATAGATAACAAATAAGGACCTACTGTAGAGCACAGGGAACTTTTCTCAATACTCCATAATGACCTATACAGGAAAATACTCTAAAAAAGAGTGGACATATGCATATTTATAACTTATTCACTTTGCTGTACACCTGAAACTAACACAACATTGTAAGTCAACTATACTCCAATAAAAATTTTAAAAAAGAGAAGAAAAGAAATGCAAGTGCTTTCTATAGGTAATCTGCCCAAAATTATTCATTAGACATATTTGATTATGCAAATAATATTAAAAGTTGTTATAACACTCAAGCTTTCATGATTTAATTATATTTTGCCTATTTTACTTTAATTTTTTGACATAATTTAACTACAAAACAATAGCTATTTTATGCTTCTAATATATTAGTCCAAAACAAAGTGCAGAAATTTAAAATATTCAATTCAATAACAACAGTATATAATTCAGTATTTCCCCTTTAATTTTTATAAATCTGTAGTGAGTGTTTCTCAGTTTTCTTTGGTTGTTTCATGTCCCAAATGGAAGAAAACATCAGCAGGAAAGAGAACCTCCCACTTTTAATTACTTCCCTTTTCTGGTTGACTCCACCTCCATTATGCAGTCTTTCTGTTTTTTTGTGGATGTGAAATGATTTTTAGAATTCTTAGTGGTCCTCTTCTTTAGGAGACCATTCCTAGGGAATAATACAAGAAGATTTAAGTATCATAAAACTTTGGAATGGACAAACTCAGAATGGTGCTACATGAAAACTCTGGATCTACTGGTAAAAGCTTCTCATTTGTTCTATTTACCCTTTAATGGAGTATAGCAATATTCTGGCAGTCAGTGGATCTGATTTAATAGTGATGGGCATCAGGAGGGTAAGTTATAGGAAAAGGGCAATAAGCCTATAAGGCAGTACCTTTTATCTTCCATAGATTCTAAATTGAAGATGTGAGATAAGGATTAGATTTGGCATCAAGTCTGTAAAACTGCTGAGGTGCAATTAAGTAAGGAACTAAAACTAACTGAATTGTATTGAGTTTGAAACTAACAGTTGTTAGAAAAATAGAACAAGTAGGAATGCATATTGATTGAAAGTTGATTCCCTAGAGGACATTTAGAATAACACCCCTGAGTGTTGAAATCTACTTCGTGACCTATGTGGATGCATTAAACTTATTTAGCATTCTTACTCTTTTTTTTTCAAGCTTTTAGACTGAGGTATAACATACCACATGAAAGCATAGGTCGTAAATGCACAGTTCAGTGAGTTATCACAGAGGAGTGACTACATAGCGTTTTTACTTTTAAATTACTGTTGGGTGAGAGTAAGAAGGAGAATTGAGTGACAGAGCATTTTATGCTATTTTTGGAGATAAGTCCCAATAGTGGGGGTTTTCAAATATGAACTTTGTCACTTTTTACTCCAATGTATTGTTCAACTACTATTTAGCAGGCACTGTGCCAGGTACTGGTGAAACTGGTGAACGTGATAGATATAATTCATTCCCTCATGGAACTTGCCATCTAATAATGTGGATCAGGTAGGCTTGGAGATGAGGGTATCAGTGGTTGAATATTGCTCTGTGCCTGAAGGGAGAACTGCCCACTTCTAAGTTTCATCAATGCCTTTTCAGTTTTCCAGGTTTTAAGGCTCAATCTTGCAATGCTTTTTCCATCCCCAACTCTCTTCTAATTCCTCGCCCCTAGATTGCCTATAAACATGAACGTTTTCAAAGCTACTTCACTGAGGCTGTATGATCCTGGGTACGAATTTTTCCTGCCTGCCTTGCCATTTAGGGGGAAGGATATTCTGTCTTGGTTTGACCTTCTTTGTTAACCTCAAACCTCTGAAACCGTCTGTCTCCTCCAAAGCCTCTTTTTGGGAAGACTCTACTTTTGCTCTCTTTCGTCTTTTCACAGAATTTAGAAGATGTTCTGCCCACTTAAGTCCCTTCACTATTGCTGTGGTCTCAGTTCTCAGTGCCTGTTTGGTCACCCGTTCTCTTGGTGAGTACATTGTCAAATTTACTCACAACCTTAGCCCACTGTGACAAGAGTCACTAAAAAGCAAATAATTCTCCTGAAGGCTAAATAGCATCTAAAAACATGCTTCATGGTTTCAAAGTAGAAGATAATAGGAAAATATCTCCATTTCAATTTCCATTTGAGTCAATAAGTTTCTGTTAGATTTTAACTAGCATTTTAAAAATTCATGGTATTTTTCCATATATGTGTGAAATAGGCACTAAATTCCTTACAACTGGTCTTTCCATCCTCACCCTCAGCCTTCTTTCTACCGATCTTAGGATTCTGGAGAAACTTACATAGCTTATCCCTATAAAATTTTGTAATATCTTTTTTTATAGTAAACTATCCATGAGCATATATAAATTGACGTTATAAAGAATATCAGCCATTGAATAAAGATACCATACAGTATTGGATTACCCAGATTTACTGGTTTTATGTCATTGCTTAATTTGAAGCCTGTGATACTGACATTTGTTTTTTTAATTTCTATGAAATAACATTCTCCTATTGTACCATGGATAGGTGCAGAAATATTTCTCGAATCTGGCTTTGAAAAATAAATAAGTAATCTAAAGAATAATAATTTTCTACTTGCTCTTTGGATCTTGACCAATTGCTGCCTTTACTTATTGTTACAGGAGGAACAGACAAGGAGCTGAGGCTAACGGCTGGTGAAAACAAGTGTTCTGGGAGAGTGGAGGTGAAAGTCCAGGAGGAGTGGGGAACTGTGTGTAATAATGGCTGGGACTTGTCCGCAGTCTCCGTTGTTTGTAGGCAGCTGGGATGTCCAACTGTTATCAAAGCCACTGGATGGGCTAATTCCAGTGCAGGCTCTGGACGCATTTGGATGGATCATGTTTCTTGTCGAGGGAATGAATCAGCTCTCTGGGATTGCAAACATGATGGGTGGGGAAAGCATAACTGTACTCACCAACAGGATGTTGGAATCACCTGCTCAGGTAAGACTTGCATAAGTCAAGCCTTAACATGAAATGCTTTGTGAAAAAAAATCTATGGGTTAAAAATTAAAAGGAGCCAGTTTTCTGTAAGTAATCTAGTCCACGTATAAAATTACCCAATCCATTGCTAAAAGACCAGAAAACACATGACAAAGCCCATATTAAAAAAAAAAATCAAAAGAGATTCTGAATACTACTATCAATGAGGAAGTGACTAGCTTCAATTTCATATTAAGTAATCCTACTATAACTTTCTACTTCTACATAAAAATATCATGATATCTAAGTTAATTCCTTGTCCCCTTTCCCCATAAAATGCTGCTTTCATGCATTGGCCCATAAATCATGACCCTTTAGCCCATTAATTGATAATCAACTTACTCTATCAGGAAATAAATATTCTTAGCACTAATCCTTTTCTGTTGGAGGAAGGATGTTTTGCAAAATAGAATTGCTTCTTCCACTGTACAATGCTATTCATTTACTATTACAAGGTAGTTTTAGTTTTAATTTATAAAACATTTCATAAGTTTCATCTCACTTGCCCTTACAATAGCCCAGACCTTTCTGCTGACGAATCCCAAGGTCATGTTTCTGACCCAGTTCAGATTCCTGGGCTTCCAATTTCTCTTTGCTCATGTCATTGACCTTTATGCAACTTTATCACCACCCAGCCTTTCTATTAGAGATCATCTCCTCCATAGGACTGATTTTAGATAGGACTAATCTCTATCCAGGCATGGTGGTATAATGGGAGCAACAGAGGCTAGTATCTAGAAAATTGCTCAGCTGCTCATTAATGCTATTATTTTCAGCAAGTTGCTAAATCTTTCTAAACTTCAGTTTCTGAGCACCCAATGATATAATACATGTAAAGCTACTGGTACACTGGTAGGTAATAGATGTTAAAAATTAACATTAGTTTCCTCGTGGCTCACTGCCTCTCATTACCTAGACAACTCATTTCTCTTTCTTCTTCCTTCTCTTCCTCCATTCTTCTCCTCTTCCCCCTTCTTCTTCTCTTCTTCTTGTCTTTTTTTTTTTTTTTTTTTTTTTGGCTGTGTTGGGTCTTCGTTTCTGTGTGAGGGCCTTCTCCAGTTGCGGCGAGTGGGGGCCACTCTTCATCGTGGTGCGCGGGCCTCTCACTATCGCGGCCTCTCTTGCTGCGGAGCAGAGGCTCCAGACGCTCAGGCTCAGTAGTTGTGGCTCACGGGCCCAGTCGCTCCGCGGCATGTGGGATCCTCCCAGACCAGGGCTTGAACCCGTGTCCCCTGCATTGGCAGGTGGACCCTCAACCACTGCGCCACCAGGGAAGCCCTTCCTCTTGTCTTTTATTGTTAATCATTTTGCAGGGAAAGATAAGAAATAACAATTGTAACATCTACATCAAACATCCACAGCAAAGTTTAAAATGATAATAAATCTTGCCAGGCTCTTACTATAATTATTGCTGTCTATAGAGTTGACTGTTTAAGCTAAGACATCAACGTAGTACTTTTAGCTCGTGTTCTGTTTTTCATACCTTTACATAAGGATCCTTTATATAAGGATGACATTAATCAAACTTGGTTTTTGAAGTTTATACACCTAAACCTCCAACTGGTGCGTAATAATAGAAAGGGATGTGTAGCCACTCAGGGACTCATGAGTTTCATGAGGTTTCTGAGTTCATATTTCTGAGGTTTCAGAGTCTGTACTTCTGAAATTCTCTACCCTGGTCAATGATCAATCCTCAGAACATCTACTTGGGAAGTTCTATTATTATCACATGCATAATAGTAAAGAGGATAGACTCTGGTGCTAGATTGTTTTTTTGTTTGTTTGGGTTTTTTTTTGCATTCTGTCTCTACTGTTTTCTGGGTGTTTGATCCTGTGTCAATTATTTAACCTCAGTTTGCTTATCTGGGAAGTAGAGATAGTGGTAATGACACATAATGCTTAATGTTGCTGTGAAAACTGAAGATAGCATATGTAATACATTTGGAACAGCATATGCATATTTTGATTGTAAGCTATTATTATTATTCATGATACAAAATCTTGTTGAGCGGAGGTCCTTGCCTGGAGTTCAGTGCTTTTAAAATTGAATTACTTTTTCAAAAAAGAACTTCTAAGCATTTTATTCAACCACAAACAGTTTCTGGTTTTTAGGTGTCCCAAAATTTCATCCCAAGTCTCTTTTTCTCAGGTATTTTAGTCATCATAGAAAATCTAAGGATAGTGTATAGAGAGAATTTTCTTTATGAAAAAGCCATTCTTTGCTAAAAATGGTAGCAGGTGCTTCGGGGGAGGGAAAAGAAAGCTTTGATTCAGGAAAAAATTGGTAAGAAATAATCTTGATTAATTTTTTCCCCAATTTTTAATGTTTTTTAAAAATTTTATTTATTTATTTATTTTTGGCTGCATTGGGTCTTCATTGCTGTGCATGGGCTTTTCTCTAGTTGGGGCGAGCAGGGGCTACTCTTTGTTGCAGTGCACGGGCTTCTTATTGCGGTGGCTTCTCTTGCTGTGGAGCACGGGCTCTAGGCACGTGGGCTTCAGTAGCTGTGGCACGTGGGCTTCAGTAGCTGTGGCATGCAGCTTCAGTAGTTGTGGCTCACAGGCTTAGTTGCTCCACAGCATGTGGAATCTTCCCAGACCAGGGCTCAAACCTGTGTCCCCTGCATTGGCAGGCAGATTCTTAACCACTGCGCTACTAGGAAGTCCTAATGTTTAATGTTTTTGTATATTTTTTTGTATACCAATTTTGCAAACTATCATGCATGCTTATGCATTTTTTTTTTGCTTTTTCCTGTTTTCTAATTTCAAATTCAACTTCAAGCAATCATTCATGCTCTAAACTGATGGTCATAAAAAAAGAATAAAATAAAAATTTTAACTGTTCAACAAATGACTGGTTTGTCATTTTTGCTTCTTTGTAGTATGAACAAATTTTATTTTTTCAACCTTTTTAAATAAATACTTTGAGGCAAACGTATCTATTTCTACATAGAAGTGTTTATTATGCCTTAGTAATGGAAGGAAACAAAACAAAACACAAAGTAAAGTTTAATCTGTATAAGTTTTTTTACAGATTAATCATTGGTTCGTTTTCCAAAGATTAAAATTATCCAAAATGTGAACAGGGGCAGCATCCAAAATGAAGCATCATTTTTAAGGATAGGATCAAATCTCAACTGACTAGAGGAATATTATTTTCTGAAATCACTTCTGAATAAATATTACTTCTGAATCCTGGTCTTTTCAACGCTCTAGATGGATCTGATTTGGAGATGAGGCTGATGAATGGAGGAAACCGGTGCTCAGGAAGAATAGAGGTCAAATTCCAAGGACAGTGGGGAACTGTGTGTGACGATAACTTCAACATAGATCATGCTTCTGTGGTTTGTAAACAACTTGAATGTGGAAGTGCTGTCAGTTTCTCTGGTTCAGCTAATTTTGGAGAAGGTTCTGGACCAATCTGGTTTGATGATCTTGTATGCAATGGAAATGAGTCAGCTCTCTGGAACTGCAAACATGAAGGATGGGGAAAGCATAATTGCGATCATGCTGAGGATGCTGGAGTGATTTGCTTAGGTAAGGACTGGCCTGCGTTTTTTCTGTTCTCCATGAGAGGACAAAAAAAGGGGGTAAAAGTCTCAAAAGACTGAACTCCTAAAAACATAATGACGTCTGCTTCTTTTATCGCCTTATTATTACCTAATTTCAGGATGCAGTTCTGATACCTGTGGAATTTTTACCTTAACTGTAATTAGGATAAATAGGTTAGGGGGGAATGATGACAGTGAAACTGAGATCCAAGTCATGAGGGTAGAAGGAAGTGTTTAGAGAATAGTCCACTCCCCCCATCCCTCCAAAAAAAGAAAGAAAAAGAAAAAAAAGTTAACTGTTGAAAACAGGTTAGAATTTTGCTTTCTGGATGTTTTGGAGCACCCCACTTATCATCCTCTACCTACAAAAGTCTCCCCTTTAGCCATTTTGACCCACCCTTTCTTAAACCCACCTTTTCTTAAATTCACAGAATCAAATGATTAAAAAATTGGTTTCCTATTAAAACCTCACTTATGCTAGTGCTATGTTATGAGCAGGCACTGTGTCTGTCTAGAAACTTTCATGTTTCACGCTTGATTATGGGACAGGGACATGGCTTTGCGTGTGCAAGACTGTCACTCTCCTTTCTTCACTTGAGTGCCGAGTTTGAAGAAGACCTGGTAAGTCTTGAACCCCAGGGAATATTTAGGAAACTATAACTAGGGTAAAAATGTCCCTGTATTCAGCAGGTATTTTTTCTTCAAGTGAAGGAAATTCAATTCAGACTAACTTTAAAATGAGAGAATACTGACTCAGAAAACAGGGAAATCCAGGAGGTACAGTTGGCTCCATCCAAGCACTGCGCGGCTTGCGGAATCTTAGTTCCCCGACCAGGGATCGAAGCCCGGTCACGGCAGTGAAAGTTCTAACCACTGGACAGCCAGGGAATTCCCAAATTGGCTTTTTTCTTGTTGAATAATGTGACCATCTATAGTCTAAACCACAGAGAATGGGATTTCTACAGAAAAGATGGATTCTGTTAGCTGAAGAAAGTGAAAGGGATTTGGCATAGAAAAAACACAGTATGTACCTTCTGTTTTCCTTTACCCATCAAAATCTTTCTAGGTCCCCAATCAGCACGTTTCTTCTCAGTGTGTTTTATACATGCTGAGTAATCACAATAAACAGCAATTATGACAACAAAAACCAAAACTGCCTGAGGAAAAAAGCAATTTATTTATTATAAGATATTACTTAGAATCAAGTTCTGTTCTTTGAGGAATATTGATTGCGGGAAGTTGAAAGTAGTAATGGTGAGGGCCCTTTTCTCTTTGCTTTGTTTTTAAACTACAGAAGTGGTCAGAAAGGGGTCAGGCATGTAATACAAACCAGGTAGTCTGGGTAGGCAATGAAGTCAGAGGCAAAAGTGAGTATTGAGTATTGAGGCAAACTGGAGTGTGTAGGTCCCACCTAGACCTGCAAATATATATTTAAAAGGGAAAAAACCAAACAATTCCAACAAAAAATCTGTGGTGATCAAACAAGCAAATCTCTAGATAAATTTCAGTCCCTGGGCCTCCCGTTAGGAACTCTTCCTATAATGCATTCTCTCCATAGTGAAAAGCCTTGTCTTCTTTTTTTTATTTTTATTTTTATTGATTGATTGATTGATCTTTTCCATTATGGTTTATTACGAGATATTGAATATATTTCTCTGTGCTATACAATAGGACCTTGTTGTTTATCCGTATAATAGTTTGCATCTGCTAGTCCTAAACTTCCAATCCGTAAAAAGTCCTGTCTTCTTGCCTTATCCACTCCTCCTTCCATCTTTAACGATTTTCAGTAGTAATATATCACTGTTTTCTCCATCTCTCCTTATATCTCCCCCTCAACTCATCTCAGGTATAGCTGTTTAGAGTGCCTTCGTTCTTGTTTCTTTATCACTGACTTGTTTTGTTTCCTCTTACAGAGGGAGCAGACCTGAGCCTGAGACTGGTAGATGGAGTCACTGAATGTTCAGGAAGATTAGAAGTGAAATTCCAAGGAGAATGGGGGACAGTGTGTGACGATGGCTGGGATAGTAACGATGCCGCTGTGGCATGTAAGCAACTGGGATGTCCAACTGCCGTCACTGCCATTGGTCGAGTCAACGCCAGTGAAGGAATTGGACACATTTGGCTTGACAGTGTTTCCTGCCATGGACATGAGTCTGCTCTCTGGCAATGTAAACACCAAGAATGGGGAAAGCATTATTGCAATCATAATGAAGATGCTGGTGTGACGTGTTCTGGTAAGTTAAAACAAAACAAAACAAAAAGAAAAACAGAGGAGGAAGGACCTGTGTTCTTTAGGAGGAGGAATAGGTGTGAGATGTGAGAGAGAGAAATATCTAATAATTTCCTTGTTGGGAATTCTTTTACAGTTGTGAGGAATCTTTAACACATTCTTTATATGACTAGTTTGGTGGGTCCTCTGACTCTATTTTCTATAATAATTTTTCCGACCGCTATTAGGGACCACACTTCAAATTCTAAATCTACCTGGAGCTCCAAAAGACAAAATGATGTAGGTCTTTTCTTTATATCTGATTTGCTCATATTTTTTAGCCACTGACAATTTTTATTAAGTTTTGAAACTGTAATCCCATTTCTAACAAAATTCATGGTCTATACTGGCTCTTCAAAAAGCCAGGAGATGGGTAAGCCAGAATTTCCAGTGTCTCAGTATTTGGGAAGGAACAAGATTTTTAAAATACCCTTTGGGAGCTAACCTCCATATGTATCTGTGACCTAAGTTTATGTTTCTTTTGCAGATGGATCAGATCTGGGACTGAGACTTAAAGGTGGAGGCAGCCACTGTGCTGGGACAGTGGAGGTGGAAATTCAGAAATTGATAGGGAAAGTGTGTGACAGAGGCTGGGGACTGAAAGAAGCTGATGTGGTTTGCAGGCAGCTGGGATGTGGATCTGCGCTCAAAACATCCTATCAAGCTTATTCCAAAATTAAGGCAACAAACACATGGCTGTTTTTAAGCAGCTGTAATGGAAATGAAACTTCTCTTTGGGACTGCAAGAATTGGCAATGGGGTGGACTTAGTTGTGATCACTATGATGAAGCCAAAGTTACCTGCTCAGGTAAGACTTTCAATCAGCGTGTTAAGAAGTTGCATTCTAATTTTATTCTTTTACGTGTAGCTGTCCAGTTTTCCCAGCACATCTTATTGAAGAGACTGTCTTTTTTCCATTGTATATTCTTGCCTCCTTAGTCATAGATTAGATGATCATAGGTGTGTGGGTTTATTTCTGGGCTCTCTATCCTGTTCTATTGATCTATGTGTCTGGTTTTGTGCCAGTACCATACTCTTTTGTTGACTGTAGCTTTGTAGTATAGTCTGAAGTCAAGGATCCTAATTCCTCCATTCCTCCAGAATGATTCCTATCATTCCTTAATGATAGGGATTGCATTAAATTTGTAGATTGCTTTGGGTAGTATGGTCATTTTAACCATATTGATGCTTCCAGTCCAGAAACACAGTATATCTTTCCACCTGTTTGAGTCATCTTCAATTTCTTTCATCAGTGTCTTACAGTTTTCTGAGTACAGGTCTTTTGCTTCCTTAGGTAGGTTTATTCCTAGGTATTTTATTCTTTTTTATGTGATGGTAAATGGGATTGTTTCCTCAATTTCTCTTTCTGATAGTTCATTGCTAGTGCATAGAAATGCAACAGATTTCTGTATATTAATTTTGTATCCTGCAACTTTACCGAATTCGTTGATGAGTTCTAGTAGTTTTTTGGTGGCGTCTTTAGGACTTTCTATATACAGTATCATGTCATCTGCAAACAGTGACAGTATTACTTCTTCCTTTCCAGTTTGGATTCCTTCTATTTCTTTCTCTTGTCTGATTGCTGTTCCTAGAACTTTAGATACTATGTTGAATAAAAATGGCAAGAGTTGGCATCCTTGCCTTTGTTCCTGATCTTAGAGGAAATGCTTTCAGCTTTTCACCATTGCGTTTGATATCAGGTAGATTGCCTATCTGCACTTCACTTAGTTCTTATTCTGGAGTTTTATCTTGTTCCTTTGTTTGCAACATGTTCCTCTGTTGCCTCATTTTGCCTAACTTGCTGTTTTCAGTTCTACATATCTGGTAGATTGGTTACATTTCCCAACCTTAGAGAAATGGCCTTCTGTGGGAAATGTCCTATGCTTTCAGCAGCACACTCCCCTCTGGTCACCAGAGCTATATGCTCTAGGGGTGCCCCCCATGTTGACTGCACAAGTCCTTCTGATGTGGTTGGCATGGGGTAGCTGGCTGCAGAGACCAGGGGTGTCCCAGGACTAGTGCTGTTTCACTGTGAGTTGAGCCAAGTTCTACAATGGGTGATTGCAGAGCCAGGGTTCTCAGATCTAGTGTCATACTGCTGGTGGGTGGAGCTTGTTCCTGACATGGCTGGCTGTGGGTTCTGGGGTGTCCCAAAGCTAGTGTTGGCCTGCTGGTAAGTGGAGCTGGTTCCTGGGGCAGATGGCTGAGGGGTCCAACATGTCTCAGAGTTGGTGTCCACCTGCTTGTCAGTGGGACCAATGTCCAAGGGATCCTGGGGCTGGTGCCCACCTACTGGTGCATGAAGCCATATCCTGGGGCTAATGCCAGCCACTGGAAGGCAGACAGGTCCTGGGGTCCCAGCTATAGGGCCCAGGAATCCCAGAGCTGGTGTTGGCTTGCTGATGGACAGGGCCAGGGTCCCAGGGGTGCTGGTACTGGCCTCCTGGTGGGTGGGCTGTGTCCTGACAAGGCAGGTTGTGGGGCTACGGTGGTCCTAGGGCTGGGGTCTGTCCACTGGGGGATAAGGCTTGTCCCAGGGCTAGCACCAACCCTCTGGTGGGTGGAGCTGGGTCCCAGGGTCTCTGGCTGCAGGGCCCAGGGTTCCAGGAGCTGATGTTGGCCTGCTGGTAGGCAGGGCCAAGGCCCAGGGTGTCCCCAGGCTAGTGTCAGCTCACTGCTGGGTGGAGCCGGGTCCCAAGGGCTCTGGCTGCAGGGCCCTGGGGATCCCAGGGTTGGTTTGTCAGCCCACTGAGGGCAAGGCTGGAGCCCAGGGAGTCCTGGGGATGGTGCCTGCCCACTGGTGGGTGGAGCTCGGTCCCAGGGTCTCTGGCTGCAGGGCCCTAGCAGTCCCTGCACTCGTGCCGGCCCACTGTTGTGTGGGGCTAGGTCCTGGGCCCTCTGGTGGGCAGGGCCATGTTCCAGGGTAGCTGTGGGCTCAGGATGTCTCAAGAAGCCTGCCTGCTGGTAGGGGCAGTAGTGGGGGAGGGGTGTCGCTGCCTGATAAATTGCTTGGTCTCAGGTGTCTCAGTACTGGTGCTGACAGGCTGGTAAGTGGGTCTGGGTCCTGGTGCTAATAAGCTAAAGAGAGGATTCCAAAAATGACTTTTTCTAACACCAGTATCCTTGTGGTAGAATGAGCTCCCCACAATGACTGCTGCCAGTGTCTATGTTCTCAGGGTGAACTCCAGTCACCTCCTGCCTCTCCGGGAGGCTCTCCAAGATCAGCAGGTGGAGCTGACTCAGGCTCCTTTCAAATTACTGCTTCTGCCCCGGGTCCCGGAGAGGGTGAGATTTTGTGTGTGTCCTTTATGAGTGGAGTCTCTATTTCCCACAACCCTCGGCTCTCCCAAAAGTAAGCCCTGCTGGCCT